>NW_013526582.1:1558623-1559426 GCF_000836215.1 Papilio polytes | reverse complement strand
TTATTATTATTATTATTATTATAATTTTAACAATGAACTAGAGGGTGTGCTAATAGCGCGTAAATCATCAATCCTTTTAATGACATTGACAGCTGTCAGTGATGTGACGTTTACGCCGATAAATCGTTCTATTGACAGCCGTCATATAGGGACGTGATGTGTATGCCAATAATCTAGTGTTGCGCCAATTCTATAGCGCGGTTCTAATTTTCTTCTTAACATTACTAGACTAGCTTTTGCCCGCGATTCCGTCCATGAGGAATTAAAAAACAGAAGTAAGCAGCCTATATGTTCTAGACTTTACATTTATGACAAATATCATCGAGATGAATGGAACTTAGGCTACAAACATCCATCCATCTAAATTATAATATTAGTAAGATAAAATTTCACATTTTCTTCGAGTGTTTAGTATATAAAGCTATGGATAGTTTGGTTAGTTTTGCTTTTTTTGTGTTTTAGGTGAGAAAGTGGCAGAGATCCCGGTGCAGGCTGCCACGTTCACGGTGGCATGGCATCCCAGCCGCTACCTGGTGGCATTCGCCTGCGAGGACAAGGAGCCCCCGGAGAGGAAACGAGATGCAGGAAACCTCAAATTATGGGGACTGCCCAATAACTAGGTATAGTTAGATGCAAACTTTACACCGGCTCACAATTATGTACTGAGAGTTATACAGAGGCCATTTTAATGGAAGCGGATGCGGAAGCCCATAATAAAATATTATTTGCGATTTATTAAAGAAATAAAAACTAAAACTACATTCGAAATACAAATAAGTATATATATATATATATATATATAT
>NW_013526582.1:1526097-1558591 GCF_000836215.1 Papilio polytes | reverse complement strand
ATATATATATATATATACTTATTTGTCCATTCCATTATAATATTAATATGATTACATAGATTTTTGACTTTTCGGTTAGCTCTTTAAATTTTATTTCATGATAAAACTTTTAATATTCTGCGTCTCGAGCCGTTGTTAAGTTTGAATCTTATTATACCTAACACAATGGGTAGCTTTTACTACCTACACTATCTAAAAATGGATATCTAAGTGTGCATGCTGGGTAGTAATACTACCTCATACCTCATTGAAAATATATGAGTTTTGTAGTAATTATGTTTTAAAGTAATGTTAAAATATTAAGAATAAATTTATCTCAAAATAAAGTTGTTTCATTTTAAAACCTATTTTTATTTCTATACTAATACTAGCTGTTCTCGTGCGGCTTCATCCGCATAAAATTTTATTTTATTGTATACATTTGTCAAATTCTCAATTGCAAATGTCGAAATTAAAATTCACAGATAACGAAGGCCTTTGACATTAGACAATAACCGTTTCCATGGCAACACCATTTTTGGTCCCATTCCCACGAAGTTTTCCAATTTATTTACCCCCTACGTTGAATAGCTTGATCCGTAGCCTAAAGCGGATGAAGCCGCACGGGAAAAGTTCTTTATTGTATAAAAATATAAAAATAAAACATTAAAATTTGTGACATTATATTATATTTTTACAAAAAATTACAAGTTAGAAAAAGAAACTCATTTTAAATCCTAGATACATTTAGCTAACTTAATAAATAATTTTTATTTTGTTATCACAATTTCTTAACACAAATTAACATCACCAAGTCTCAACTTGTAATCTGCCAGTTTTTTCTAACATTTGCAACATTTCTTTCGATTCTTCTTCACTTAAATGTCCAATTTCACTGAAAACATCTTTAAAAGCATCTCTGACGTTATCCGGCATATTCTTTGAGTTGCCGGATATAAAAATACAGCCGCCATATTTTATTAGCTTCCATAGATTATCTCCGTGTTCGGATATTTTATGTTGCACGTAACTGTAGAAAAAGGTTACCATTAATAAAAATTCAAACCCATATTAAATGTAAAAAATAACTATAAAAAAACTGATTATTTTTAAGTTTTAAAATTAAAAAGTCATGATTTTATCATATTAATCGCATAAAAATGTTTATTTAATGAATTGAAAATAAAATCTGCCATATTTATAAGCGTCATTTAGAAGCGTCGGTGGCTCAGTGGTTTAAGCACTTGACTTGTAATCTAGAGGTCTTGGGTTCGAATCCCGCCGCCATGTATCAATGTGATTTTTGATATTTTCGAATTTTCATATGTACATAATTTACCCGACGTTCTTACGGTGAAGGAAAACATCGTGATGCCTGCACATATCGGCGAAGAAATTCAGAGATAGCCTAGTCACTAACTTAGGGTAGGCTCCGAGCCCCTCGGTGGGGACCTATAGTGAGCTGGTGATATTTATAAAGCTACCAAAAGCCACCACACATGACACTAAGGGTCTACGTAACTTAACTTAGAAAACTTATTCCCTTACATTTTATTATCCTGATCTCTAGAGAACGCACAATATAAACTTATTTTCCCTTCTTCTACCATTTTCTCTAATTCTTCTTTACAATGAAAATCCTTATCTTTGTATCGACAGCCGAAGAATAAATGATATATTTCTTTTCTAGCGATATTTTGCGCAACTCTCTCTTGTAACAGACTTCTAAATGGCGCTAACCCTGTACCAGGTCCTATAAGTATTTGCGGAACATTCTAGAAAAAAGTCATTTAAAATAGTTAAAAAACGCAAAAAAACTCGATTGACTGAATCGTCTACTCGAATACATCCAAAAATTTAGTAATTATAAAAAAATATGGCGAGTAAAATTCACACTTTTTTTATTTTAAAATTATGATATAGGAAAATAATCTTAGCCATAACTTTAGTAAACATTTTCTTAATAAAAGAACTTCAAAATTTTTTACATCAAACTAAAAAAAAACAGATTTGAATAATAAAATCTTTACCCGGTGCTTATTTTTTTTTAATTTCTATCGCTGTCTACCCCTAAAAGGACTTACCTCATCAGGAAACTTGAAAGTGCCGTTTTTAATCCAACCATAGACATTATCGCCGATTTTCAAATCTTTGAGCCAATTTGATGTCAAACCGAGTCTTGGTTTCTTTAATTTTGTATTATATTTAACAACAGCGACAAGAATATCAAAATAACCTCCATTTAATAACGCGCTACTTGCGATAGAAAAAGAACGCGGCTTTATGGTTGAGAATAATTCGAATAAAATGTCTATGGTTAACTTAGAAGTCGATTTATGGAAATCATGTAGAACCTGGATTAAAAAACACATGATCAATTTAATAAATCTTGAATAAAACATGATTTGGTATAAAAAAGCTAAATTTTACAAAATTATTGAAGTCCTTGATGGCTTAAATACAAAAACAAAATAAACGAATCAGTGTAAAATAACTATGTACCAAATATTAGTAAAAATTACACTTTTAGCAACAGAATGTAGTTTTCTCTTTCTCACTTATAAACCAACCCTCACTAGAAAGAGAACACAATATCCTCAGCTAAAAATACTAACCTCTAAAATAGTTCTACGAGGTCGCCTACAATAATTCAACCACTCCTCTTGTCCTGCAGCGGAACTGAGCTCTTTACATTTGTCTCTTTCTAACTGATCTTGCGACACTAGCGCCAGAAGAGAGAAGACATATTGAGTGGGATACGCTCTTAAATCCCAATACTGTTCTGCTATTTCATACAAAGTTAGGGGTTCTTGTAAAAAGTCTGGTACAGACATGTCTGGAATGTAACAGACTATATTACTTCAAAGAAAAATATTAATAACTAGCTGTTGCTCACGTCTTTGTCCACGAGAAATTATAGCCTATGTTAAGCGATTCTGTAGCTTTTTAACGGTGTAATGTCCAAAACGGCTGGGCCATTTTCGGCAACGCAACTTTTTTTTCTTAACAATGCGTGGACGAAGTCGCGGACAACAGTTAGTTATAATCAAAATATGGATTTTTAACAGCCCAATATAGGTATATTGCTTAAGAAAAGTAAATTTTTAAATAAAAACACATAATTTAAGTAATATTTTATTGTTCCTCCTGCCAGCCGTCCTCATCGCTTAGGAATCTTCGTTTGGCAGCCGTGTTCATGTAGGGGCGGAGCGCCCACTCCGTGTCCGCAGCCTCCAGGGCATCTAATGTGCCCAGTTTTATCTCATACAACTTCATTTGGAATCGGGGACCTATTTCTGTCAATTCTATATCTTTACCGGCCTGAAACATTTAAAATTAACAACAATTATTTACAAACCAACAAATTTATTTAAATTGCAATAAAAACATCAAAATATTATAATATATATAACATATAAATTTAATTAAAATTTTAAATGTCAGCAGAACTGTTCAGTTGAATGAATGAATGAATGAATGAATATGTATTTATTGCCACAAAATAGGAATTAGATAAAAGAATTTATTCTAAAGAAAACATAATCGTGGCAAAAGGTAGCCAGCTTAGTATGCAGGGACTAAGCCGTTCCAGTGCTGTCTTTCAGCTGGATTATTCCTACTAAAGTAATATATAACTGGTACTAATAGGTACTAATAGGTAATATGCATATGACGCCAAATTGTACCAAACTTTTTTTAAGTATACTTTATTGCTTTAAAATATTCCTGCAAAGATTTTTTTTAATATAATGTGATTTAGTGGCAAAATTTAATCATTAAATAATGACTTTATTCAATAAGTTCTAAAACGCACACTATTGGTCGAAGCAAGTGGCTTATCTAATATGGCGTCGCTTGTTGACAATACACAGTTCATTTACGTTAGTTCATATAGAAATACACTCTTGAAGTACTTTACTGTAAACACGATATCAAAACCAACTTCAAAATAAAAAATTAATGAATAGAATTATTAATTACCACTTATTTGTACCAGGAATTATTAAAAGTGAATCGATTTTTGACTTTCTGACCTTGAGAAACTTTGTTGTGTTTTACATCGAAGTGACATCTGAGTGTATGTTATGAATGGAATATGACGATTGACGTCAATTGTCTCATGACAACTCCGGTCGCGTTTTAGTCGCTCGAAAATGGTCGTAATCCTATTTTATTATTTTTAGCTCAATGACTGAATATTTTCGCGTCAATTTTTTTTTCTGGTTATTTTATAACAAGTAGAATCGTTTAAAAAAAGGAAAAAATACAAGCATATCCCCTATTACATACATATACAGAAATATACACTTTTAAAAGTTAAAATTCTGTCTCAATCAATAAAATATTTAACTAAATACATATAATTGTGATTTCAAAACAAAGAAATTTTCATAGTAACCTTAGACAAAAGTCAAAACATAACACTTATGTTGAAAACATTGAAAAAACACATTATTTTGTATAAAATAAAAAAAAATGCTACCTTTTTATATGTATGTTGTCTAAAACAAATATAGTCATCATTATTAGCAAATGTAATCACTCGCTTCGAGTCTGCTTTGGGCACCGGAAACAAATACTTCAAAATACTCATCGTTCTTAAACCTGAAAAGTAGTATTTTACTATTAAATACCTATTTTTATACAACTAAATGTATTCCTAAAAATAAAAATATTTTAATGTAGGAAACACACAAACAAAAGCGACCATTGCCCATAGATTATTTTGAATAATAGCCAATTAAAAGAAAAATAAAAGTATGTGTTCTTCCAGACTGCTCTACATCTAATACCGGAGGCCTAATTTAAGTCCCTTTTCATCCTTTTCTTAAAAGGAAAGGATGGGAAGGAAAAGTGGATTTGGTGGAGGAGACGCAGGGGAAGGGGAAATGTCCTCTTTATGTGCGTCTCCTCCGTCAATGAAGGGTAGGTAACGCATCTGCAATTGCGGATGTCTATGTGCAACGGTCGCTTTCCATTTCGGTGGATTCAGATGCCTACTCGTTTGCCATTGCTCATAAAGATCTAATGAGTCATTTAAAATGTATCTCCATACAATTTTTTTGTAATACTAGCTTTCGACCGCGACTCTGTCCGCATGGAATTAAAAAAAAAGTATACCTATGTTCTTTCAGACTATCCTCTACATCTATGACAAATTTCATCAAGATCCATTCAGCAGTTCAGAATACAAACTCTAACAAACATCCATCCATCTAAACTTTCGAATTTATAAAATTAGTAAAAAGCAAAATTATTATGCAGTTAACTTTAAACGTGACAATTTCACCAAATTTCAGATATTGAATTTCAAGCGGTCAATTTATTATTTCAACTCACCGAGGTCCGTCTTAAAGTTATGGAATATGAGATGCGGGTACTGCTCACTCATGGGGCCGATGTCAGGTATGTCATGTCTCATCACCACACCTGACAACGTGAACGACGCCGTCGGACCGTAAGGTAAGTGACATATTACCTATAAGAGAAAAAGTTAATTTTACAAAATATACTTCTATTTATAAATATGAGATAAAATGGATTATGCAATTTGATCTATCATCATCATCATCATCTCCTTATCCTATTCCCGTTGGGTAGGCGCAACAGGTTTTTGTCCTCCACATAACTCTATCATACGTCATCTGTCATCACTCCCTTTTTGATCATATCACCTTTTACATAATCCATCCATCTCTTTCTATGTCTACTTCTACCGATGTACCTCCACACTCATAACTAACGTTCTCCTATATTTAACTATAATTTGATAAGAGAAATAACCATTATTTAAACTCTAAAACATGGAAAATATCATTTAGAATAGGTAAAAAGTTATGCTTGGTGAGAATCTAACTGTTTTTTCTTGCTATGTTTTTAGAATTTGAATTCTCACGTACACTAGAGGTATTTTGTACCAATCTTATATACCTTATAACACTCTCGGTAAGAACACTAATGGAATAATACCTTATATGTCAAAATCTGTTCAGTTATTTAGGCTGCAGCCGGTTACAAAGGTATTTACATAACAAACCTACATACACTAAAAACATTACCCATTGTTAGTCATGTGCTTTAGTTCCTTTCACTTTCCACCCTTTTCTTAAGAGGAAAGGATGGAAAGGAAAAGTGGATTTTACGGTGGAGGAGACGCATACGAAGGGGAAATATCCTATTATGTGCGTCTTCTCCTTCGTCAATGAAGGGTAGGCAACGCATCTGCTATTGCGGATGTTTATGGGCAGCGGTTGCTTTCCATTTCGGATTCAGGTGGCCACTTGCTCGTTTGCCACTTTATATTATAAAAAAAATAAGGTAATGAAAAGGCCTCTTTCAAGATTCTGAATATTTTAAAGCCAGCACAAAAGTAGTCAAAACAGTGCTCTAAGTAGTACAGAGTTAACAAGTAAATAGACATGGCAATTAAAATGCAGTAAGCTTACCAGACTATCCGGGACACCTCTATGTTCATGAACCACAATAAAGTCTGTAACATCATTAGCTCTGCAAGCGTGTATGAGCTGAGACATCTCATAACCACCACGATTCATACGCTGACTGTTCGGGAATATCAACCTGAAATTTATAAGAATTTGCGATTTTAAACTTATTTGAAAATTAATTGCAACTTATTTTTATTTGCTTATAACAATACAAAATTGTCTTGAAACTATTTTTATTTAGTAAAACGCTAAATAAACCTTAGTGGTTTTACAATAGCGTTTCCGTGGCTTAAGTAAATAAGTATTCTTTTAACTTATACATAATGTTTTAAGTGTTATCCCTTTTATTAAATGTGAGGGTAGTTCATTTACTAATCTTGGTATAATAACGTGCGCTCGCCATACACATTTTTTGCGCCACTAGTATAGTACTGGTTCTGTGTTATCACCTGAGTGCATATAGGATGTACTATTTTGTTTAAAAAAAATTTATTAAAAAAGAAATCTTTTAGCAATACATATTTTATCTTACTGTAGATAGGTAGTATTTTGTTTTTTCATCATTTTGGAATTGTTCTTTAATGTTAATAACATTAGAAGAATAGACAACATTCCTGATAGCATTTTTTTCATGACTGACCCAAGACAATATTTCTACATTTGTTTTGAACAAATGTCGAAATATTGTCAAGATTAGTTGATACATGTTGGAGTTACATAGTAACAAACATCCATCCATTTACACTTTCATATCTTACTAATCTTATTAATATTATAAATGCAAAAGTTTAAATGGATGGATGGATGTTTGTTTCAGTTTGTAGTGTAAACGGCTAAACAGATTTTGATGCAATTTAGTATAGATGTAGAGGATAGTCTGGAAGAACATATAGGCTACTCATTTTTGTTTTTTTTTTTTTCCACTTGGACAGAGATGTGGGCAAAAGGAACATTATAACATTAGTAAGATGTGCCAATTATTTGTTCCAACAATGGTAATACTAAATAAGATAATTAACGATTTTTACTCACCTGAGTTCTTTCACAAACATCTTTAGTCTTGCACTTGGTTCCCTGGATGTAGTGATCATGATCTTTGGGTCCTCAACTCCTGCATATCTATACTCATCATCTTGAGAATTAGCTGTATTTGCTCCTCCACTAAACCCACCAATAACTGCAGCTTTTTCAGGACCTGTGATAATTTTTTAGTTTTAAAAGTTTAGACATATTTTTTAAGGATAAATGCTTTTTTATTGAGCATAACTAATTTGTAACATAGTTTTCAATTATCTTCTTCTTCTTCTTCCTTAGCTCTACAGCCCTTTGTGGGCCTTGGCTTGGTCAAGCAATTTTTTCCACTTCAGTCTGTTAGTAGCTACCGATTTCCAACATTCAACATTCTTTGCGTCACGATTTACACCGTCTATCGTCGTTTTCAATTATAAGCTATGATTTATTTTTTTAATTTGGTATATATCTCTTCAAAAAACACATACTTTTGAGGTTAACATTAGAGAAAATATAACAATTTAATAAATGTAACTTACCTTTATCTTCAAATTCTATCCTTTTTTGTAAAGCGAGAGCTTCTTTTCTTAAATCACCATGGATAGGAATGTTTTCTTCTAAACTTCTTTTTAATTGATCTTTTTTCGCTTGTATACTTTTCTGTTTGTTTTCAACTGATTTTCTATACAAGTATTCGCGGCGCAAACGCGCCTGCCTTCGCAACATTATTGATAATTTTTTTTACAACTCTAGTAAAATATTTATTTTAAAGAATACCGCAATAAAGTTGTATTTTCATAAAAATAACATTTCCCGGACGCGCATGTCAACAACACGTGTTGTTTGACATTGACATTTTTGTTTAATGTTGCCATTTCAAAAATTGTCCCGGTCTTTTTAATTACAAAGATTAAAAAACGTGCAGCACTGATCTTCGGAAAGAATAAAAAAAACTTTTGCTAACATTTTATGAAATTTAATTGAAAAATAACTTTTGATAGCGATTAATCGGTTATGAGTAAAATAATTTAGACGTATTTCAACTTACCATCATGATATTCTTCAACTAAAAGTTTATAATGAGGTTTTATATCTATACAATGACTTTGAAATATGCCGAACAAATCATCAATATCTTCTTTAGAGTTTCTTGGTCGTATATTGAATATATCACCAGGTTTAAATTCTAATTTTTCATCACTATTTGATCTGAATGTGATCAGTCTCACATCCTAAAAACATGTAAAATAAAGTTATTAAGGGTTGCCAGTTGTTTTTCAGTTTTTTCTGACTTTTTTATTCTTTAGAATGAAATTAAACATACCTGAAAATGTGTCTCATGGGTAGTCCTTACATTTCTCTCTACTGTTAAAAACTTTGGTTCCAAATAATCATTTCTTTGTCCTTTTGCAAAATAAATATCTTCATAATCAATACTATTAAAAGTACTCTCTTTGTTCTTTATTAATGATACTTTCCATTTAGGAATAAAATTGTCATTTAAATTACTTGTCTTTATATCAGGTAAATATTCTTTGAGTTCAATAAAAAAATTATCCAGCCATGGCTCTAAAACAGCATCATGGCCTAAATCATGTTGATAATCACACAGACCTGAAATAAATGAATAATTTAAGGAGATATCAAGAAAATAGAAACTATAGTAAAAGACAATTAAATATAATTTAATAGCTATAGTTTTTTATATATAATTATGTAGAAAATCAGCGGCCATCTTAATTTGGAGGATTAAAGATATGATCGCTGTCTGAGGACATCTGATTAGATGCATTGCCTACCCTTGATCTATGGAGGAGACATATATAAAAAGGTATTTCCCTATCTTTATGTCCCCTCCATTGTCAAATCCACTTCTAGGGGATTTAAAAGAACATTAACAAAATTTAAGATACAGATAGGTTGTAATATTGTAACTTATAATACTTGATGCTGGAGTCTTAGATAAGTTAAGTTGGCTAAGTAATTCATGTCCTACCACAAAACATATGGTAGTCATACAGTTCGAGAAACCGATACTCAATATTTGTTACTATTTCTGTATACACTATTGCTAGCTGATTTCTAGCATATTACATTACTTACCAACATCTAAGAGTGGTGTTGCACCCAATTGTATTAATCTCTTGTTGAGTTTTTTCCCAACAAAATTAAATTTCTCATATGACGAGTCACCTAGTCCAATCACACCGAATTTAAGATTCCTCAATGAGTTCGAAGGTAAGTTTTTTCTTAATAGAAACTTCCAGAACTTCTTCATATTGTCAGGCTCATCTCCTTGCCCTGTTGTTGCGCTTACAAATATAGCAAACTTCTCATGAATCAATTGGGGTATAGAGTAATCGTCCATAGCCAGAACAGGACCTTTGAACCCGAGAGCTTTTGTCTTTCGCCATATTCTTTCAGCTATTTCTTGGGCTGTAAATGTTTGACTACCATATAACACTAAAATTCGATTTATTTCAATCATTTTAGTATTGTAGAGCCACTTGTTAGTTAACGGTCGGTTTCACAAGATTATGTAACTTGAATTTTGATTTTTAATTCATTAATAAGGGGTTTTATAACACTTTTAACTTTTCAATAGCCAAGTTCACTAAAAGCACGAATAAATTTTTACACTGAACAAATTATGAATAAAGTTTTATTTCAAAGCTGAGAAATTACAGTATTTTAAAATTAATTAACTATAGCAATTTATTAACAACGTCAATAGTTATGCTTATTTAAATTTTTATGTTTATCATTTGAATTTG
This sequence comes from Papilio polytes, assembly GCF_000836215.1. Classification (NCBI taxonomy): domain Eukaryota; kingdom Metazoa; phylum Arthropoda; class Insecta; order Lepidoptera; family Papilionidae; genus Papilio; species Papilio polytes. The sequence goes on along the minus strand of NW_013526582.1, from coordinate 1,548,381 downwards.
ATAATTGATAACTTTGTCATCTGTCATTGGTAAATTGACAATTTCCTTCTTTCAGTCCAAATGTTGCCCTTACAAAAAATATTTTAATCAAAGAGTATAAGCCTATAAAACCGTTAATTATTTAAAAATAAATAAACACGCTTTTTGAATTCGTAATCCTAAAATGGAAGAAAACGCCGATATTTTGTATTTATACTTCCGATTTTCTTAACACGACTTAAGTTTTCTTCTAACATTATGTATCTACTGGTTTTAGATTTTAAGTTCATAGTGGTGATCTAAGAGTTTATTTTTAAATACTAAATTCTAATAACATGTCCTCAATATAATTGCTTACTAAAGTAAAGTAGTACACAAACTAAAGTATAGATATATTATGTGTTTAGCATTAGTTGACAAATTTTGTGTAAGGTACGCAAGCGCCTTAGCTTAAGTGAGCTTATTTGGGATTATTAACATCGTTGTGATGCAAGAACTTAGTAATTTTAAATCTGATATGATGCATAATTTTTAATCCTTGAACGTGAATGACAGTTAAAATCAAGCTATCTCAAATATGTCGACCAGACAAGAAAAAAACATTTTTATTGTATGAAATGCTTTAGGCGAAAGTTATTATTCTGCTCTCGTAAAACACAGGTTAGTTTACAAGTTTAGATTTAATAATTTTGTCATTGATGAAGTAAATTACAACGCAATGGGAGTTTGCCATACATCCATCATGACTATGTGTAGAAAGTGGAACTTAGAAATGTTTATCAGAGCTTCAAAAATTGCTTGTTGTTATAACTGTGCACAAACATTGTTTAAATCTAACAATTCTTTAAGATTTTCTCGTGATTTTTAATAACTTTTTTTACAAAACGTTTACAATATTTCGTCTACAAAAACTTTTTTTCATATGCCTATTTATTTTTTAACTTTACCTTCACATACTTTCACATAAAAGTAACTATAGTACTATTAAAAATGTTGATAATAATATTTTACAAAACAATAAAAAAGTTTTACTGCTTTTTGTTTTTTTTTTAATATTCAATTAAATAATTTTGCATGGCTGAATACTTACAACCCCGCGTACTACCCCTAGTTTTCGTTCAATACGAAAGTATACTTTTCTCTTTCACGCCAAGGTAACAGAGTTTTGCTGTCTCATTCTAACAAATGGCGCACGGCAGTCTCGCGATCCGTGTTGGCGGGCAAAGTCGCTCGCCTCGAAAAGCGCGGGAATCTTGTGAAGTGTTTTTTTTTTAATTCGATTACGTGAAGTTACGAAAAAGATTTCAAAATGTAAGTCCAAAATTGAATTTTGTTTGATATTATGTCTATGTGCACACGATATTTTTTTTTATTTGACCTATGACATTTAGACATATTATAAGTATTTAATAAATAATATTGCATATTTTAAAAGCCGGATTTAACCTTTTATTGCAAAGAATTTCACGATTATTTATTTCACTACCGCATTTTTTGCCACAGAGTAAAAAGCTCTAAATATAACAAGAAACATCTATTTCCTATCATATTTTCGTCTGAATTATAAATAATTTGATATCAGCCAGCCATAGTCCCTGTAAATGTAAAAAAAAAATAGTGTAATTATAATTAAAGATAACTTCGATCTTACGGTTTTAAGATTGCATCATTTTGATATTTCGCTATCAAAAGTCAATCAAGCTCTAAAACTTGGAACGACTTTATTAAATTCTAATATAAGACGGCCGATCTTCATTCTTGTAGACACGCAATAAATGTCAATCGTTATTTTAATTCATATTTATTAAAGTCAAGTAATCTGGCATTGCAACTGAATACAATGTTGTTTTAAATTATGAATTAAAAATTCATATAATTGTTATCTGAGTATTGAGATTTTTCTTATTGCTTCGCACGGCTTTTAAATTTTTTACACCTGATATTTCTGTCATATAATCTTTGTTGATCTGGGACAAAGAATAATAATCTTATTATTATTTATAAATGCGAATCCATATTATAGATGGATGGATATTTGTTAGAGTATGTAGCCTAAACGGCTTCACAAATCTCTATGAAATTTGGCATAGACGTAAAGGATAGTATGGAAGAACACGTAGGCTACTTATCTTTTTTTGATTCCACGCGGACGAAGTCGCGAGCGAAAGCTAGTTGCATATAAACTTTAACAATCATTTAAGTTTATTCGTATAATATTAGTGTAAATTAAAACAGTACAAATACTTCCTAGAATTAATTATGTACGAAAGTAATTAGGTAATGTTTTGTCAATAAAAGATAAAAATTCTAGGAATATAATCCTAGAATTTTCTAACTAAATGGTCATGAATTATCAAATGATTAGTTATATTATTCTAACATCCATATAAACTTTCGCATTTAAAATATTAATAAAAAAAACGAAAATCCAATCCAACGCAATGTAAAAGAAATTATAAAAAAGATACTGGCAGCTTTGATTTTTTCTTAATTGAATGTTTATGTTATAATCTGTGGAGATTGCATCAGATAGAACACGTGGGCGCATCGATCGCTCCCACCTCCAACCCCTCGTTTGGCGCCACTTGCGTCTTCACGAAAATTCCTACGTCACACGCGTCGAGCGCCCAATATCTTAGTTACTAACGCATTATTAAAAAAACATACACGTGGACTGTTAATGAAAGCTTTTAATCGATGTACAAAAAAATGGTAATCAATATTAGCAGTACAAAATAAGCTTAATTAAAAGTTTTATGTATCGTTAATGACAATCTAACAGATTTTATTGTCTTTGAAAAAGCATAATGATTTGTATTCATTTGGTATACTATTTGCTTAATCTAGAGTCACGTGGTCACTAAGGGAGCTCCATTAAATACATGATGATGTAAATCACGCTTTTTCATTTCCAACGTTTTGATAACTCATATAAGATACTTTTATTATATACTAGTTTACAGCCGCGACTCCGTGCGCGGAATTAAAAAAAAAAACAAAAGTGAGTAGCCTATGTTTTCTTCCAGACTATCCTCTACATCTATACCGAATTTCATCAAAATCCGTCTAGCTGTTTAGGCTACAAACTCTCACAAACATCCATCCTTCTTAACTTTCGCATTTATAATATTACAAAAACAAGTATCCTTATAACAATTATCTTGATTGAAAAATGTAATGTAAAATACAAAACGGTATGCTCAATTTTCCCTTTTTACAATCCCTGGCGAAATTAAACGCTTTCCGAGAATACTGGCTTGTATAAAAACCGGGCAAAATTTAAAACAAGAATGACTGCATGTCTTCGAACTTGTTCTGCCTTCCACGTACGAATGCTTCATTTTGAGGTTACGTTTTTGAAAAAACGTTTGTGATTTATTAAATGTACGGGTAAAGATGATAATGTTAAAAATATTTTCTTTTTCCTCTCTTTCAAAGCCAATGTTTTAAAAAAATATGTTTTCGAGGAACCCATCATTTGTAATTTTTTTATAAACGGACAATGAATAAAACCGTCGGTTAATAACAAGACATTCCTAAAACTACAAAATTTCTTGGTCAATAACAGGAAAAAAATCGTATTTTTCCCTTTAAAAATTCAATACTTGGCAATTCTATTTTGTGTAACGTATGTTTTGCGGTTATTGATAAAGGTTTTTGAATTTATTTTACATTCATATAAGTAACATATATTGTGCCTACGAAAAACCACAAGATTAAGGTTATGATTTATATTATTTATTTAATTTATGATGACTAAAACTAAGACTAAGACTGACCACAGTATAAATGCGAGGAACAATAGAATATTTTAGCGTCTATCAATTATTTTTATAAAGTGGCAAACGGGAGAATGGCCACCTGAATTCGCCCAAAAAGCGAAGCGACCGACCCACAAATGTCTATCAGTTATTACAATCTAATTTTACTAACCTTACTAATATTATAAATGCGAAAATGTAGATGGATTGATGGATGTTTGTCAGACTTTGTAGCCTAAACGGCTGAACGGATTTCGATGAAATTTGGTATAGATGTAGAGGATTGTCTGAAAGAACATATGGGCTTTTGGTTTTTTTTAATTACACGCAGACGGATTCGCGGGCGCAAGCTAGTATAATAAAAAGGACAGATTTCTATTTCTGAATATTTTTATGTTTTGTTTTGTATAACTCAAAAACTTCTGGGTAGATTTAAAAAAAACATTTACCATTAAAAATCTACGTTATCCTTAAGGCTATATTTTTGCTATATTTTACGTGGACGAGGTCGCAAGCAACAGCTAGTTTAATTTAAAATATTTCATCATGATTATAAGCGGTTTTATATGTACTACTCTATATTAAGTTATTGACAAGAAATGAATATGTAAGTTTATTTCCGTGATGTGCGGTTACTTATTGCTTAGACGAGAAGACGGTTAAGTTACGTATGTAATATGCAGTTATGCAACTTTGTATTAAGTTGATATTAAGTAATAATGATAGATCATAATACTTAGTAATTTCAATCCACTGGGAGTATATATTTTTTTAGTTATAAATAAGTTATCAATATATGAAACAAGACGAAAAGTCTGCTTAGGGCTTTCCCTGTCTATGTCAACGCATTCTTATAATTTAATTGTTTATTATGTTCTTCGTGTAAGCTTTAGCTCTACTGCTGTTATGTTTTTTTAACTGAACTACTGACGCAATCCGACCCCCGGAATAATGCTAAACCATTCATCTATCTTTTGAGGTTAAATTGACGCGTGTAAGGTTTGCTATTATGGTTTCTTATTTCGAGGCCAATGGAATTATGTTTAGAATTCTTTTATTTGAAAAATAACGTATATGCGTAATAATTTAAAATGTTTTTATTATTTTTTTATCACCTGTATATGATACGTTATTAGGTATCAATTGCTATGACTATCTATCATAGAGTAAGTAACAAATCTTTTTTTTTAAATTATAGAATGATGCTCGCTATTTCAGCCATCTAGTAAAAAAATGTTTAAGATAAATTGGAAGAAAAATTCATTGAATGGTTGATGTAGTAATTTCCAAATTTTATCCAAAATAGCATTTGTAATATAAGTAAATCAGTATCATTATTTTGTGTTAAAAAGTTAAAAGTTTTCACAATCAAAATGTAGGAAGTAACAAATGAAACTTTCTAACAATTCCTATTGCGGTTTAGAAACAAAACAACCGATTCGATCGTGCTATTCTAAGTTACATTGAAATGACAAAATAGATTTTTTTTTGCGAAACAATCGTAAAAACTTGAATTTACTTTCTAAACAACAGTACAGTTTCAATCAGTTTTTTCATAAATTGGCAGATATTTGACGGTAATTATTGTTAAAACTATTAACTACATACTTTGTATAAATAACATTCGCCTTGAAAAAACTCATAAAGTCATTGTCTTTTTGGATGTGTATTTAAGAATAATATACAAAGAGTAGTTATGTCTAGCTTTCCCCCGCGACTCCGTCCGCATGGAATAAAAAAACAAAAGTAGCCTATGTTTTCTTCCACACTATCCTTTACATCTATACCAAATTTCATCGAAATCCGTTGATCCGTTTGGGCTACTAACTCTAACAAACATCCATCTAAACCTTCGCATTTATAATATTAGTATGTTAGTATGATGGTTAGAATTTTTTATAACCTATACACTGGTTCTCTGTGTATTTATACATTCATTTGGATGTATATATGTTCGTACATTGAACAAAGGAACTTTAAAAGCTTTTTCTCTTTGATGAAACCTAATGTCAAAGTTCACGCCCTTTTTACGAACAACTCCGAATGGTTTCAACTACTTAACAAATGCATTTTCAAAATCTTTGTTCAAAAATGTTTTGTTCTGTTTTTAAAAAACGAACACTTTTTTAAAAATAAAAATCTATGTTTGTAAGGAGATTATTCTAAGAATATTATTTGCACAAAGTGATGTAGAGTTGCCATATTGAAATAAAAACAAAGATCAATAAAAGCACTTTTTTAATATTATTTTTATTACTGTTTCACTTATAAATAAAGCTAGCAAGTACGATTTTAAATATTTTACACTTGTAAACGGTATTTCGTAGTCTTTATTAATTATTTCTTACTAGTTGTTCCCGTGCGGCTTCATAGGCATGAAATTATGAAAATATTATTTTATTGTTTACATGTGTCAAATTATCAATTGCTAATGTCAAAATGATATTGACGATGACAAACCTCGGCAATCTTGCTCCCTTGATGTTGGCAGCAACTTATGGTCTCTTTCCCACATTAGGGTTTTTATCCAAAATATTTATGCCCTATGGCGTTAAAATATAGAGCCTAGTGCGTGACGAAGTGTAGGGCTTTTTATTAAAAAAAGAATTATTCAAAAATATGCTGTAATTGTTGACATCTTAGGCAACAAAGATGTTTATGTTTACGCTTTATTATAATAGTATAGATTATAACGAATTCAACCGCGTACAATTCCTTACTGGTATTTATTTTGTATTGAGGCCGTATCGACGAAGAATTTCAATATGCCTTCCCTTACTACCTTGACCTAAATAAATTCACCCCTGGGGTGGGGGTTGATTGTTCCCATTTAGCTGTCGTTCGCACTGTTGGATTAATATTATTATTACATTTAAGTTATTTTCGCTTTTGTTTGTACATATTTTTTTAAATTAATTACTACGAGGGAAGCTTCCTCTGACGTGGACGTACATGGTGCTTAAATGTAAACTAGTACCATTGATAAATTCTTATTTATTTATTGATGAAACACACAAACTATTCACATAAATTGATAAAAAGGCATTTAATACAAATACAATGTGGTTACATTGCTCACGTCACATTTTTCTCTACATTCGAATTACGTTCCTTAATTACAAACTGTTTTCTATGGCTTTCTTAGCGGCCAGCATGATATTTATTACTTATTGCTTGACCACATGGCAGTCGGTAATCACTTCAGTGATGAACAAAATCGCTTTCCACTTCCTGTCTGTTCTAATGTATGCTTTACCCTTTCAAATTACTGAACAATTTTTTATGCAGTTTTTAAATAAATAGAGTGAATCAAGAGTAATAAGTTTAATGCATACTAATACTATAAAGAGGAAAACTGTGTTTGTTTGTAATTTAATAACTCAAAGATACTGGGCCGATTTCAAAAATTGTTTCACCATTAAAAAGCTACATTGTCAGTGAGTGTGAGAAAGCTAGTGTGTAATATAAGGAATACTGATTTTTTTTAAGTCAATGTGATATCGTAAATAAATACATTTTTGTACGTGCATCAGACGTCCGAAGTTGGGGCGGGTCGTTAGTTCTCTTATAAAAAAACATATTCGTTAAAGAATGTTACAGTTAAGTTAAAAATACGTTTTATCTGACGCAAGGAAGTTTGCGTTGCGTTAGAATGGGACAGTAATTTGCGAAAGATCGTTAGTGTGTCAAGCGCATAATCGAGTGAGGCCTTGGTCTAGAGTAAGGTTCTTTCGACCGGCACGCGAATTCCTCTCACTGTCACAGAACCGGCTAATCGGACACATACTAATTGCCTAATTATGGCAACATTGTACAGATTATATAAATAACTGTTTCTGTGTTGTTGCGATCGGCTTTTGCTTTTTTTGTCTTCGTGAAATTAAAAAACAAAAGTAGCCTATGTGTTCTTAAAGACTTACATCTATGCCAAATTAGGACATCCGTTTAGGTCACTCCTACAAAAACCCATTTAGACTTTCACATTTATAACATTCATAACAAAGTAAGATAAATCACTGTCATTCTTTAAATTATTTTGCTTTTGTTTATTTTTTAATTAAACCTGGCTGACTAAATTCTTTCGATAATCTGAGGAAGAAAAAAGTCATAACTATTTCATACTCGTCTAAATCGTCTGCTAATTACAAGAGGAAAAAATAGCAATGCAACTTAACATGGGCGTTGGAAGGAAGAGTCAAAGGATCCTCTAGAGACGACAAAAATGTAAAATAAATTCATATTTTTTAAGTACGAAATAAACATAACTTTTACCTCTCAAACACTTCAAATACAATTTTGATGATACTTTGAATCAAAGTCACCAATTCCATTAAATCCACTATTTCCTTATTAAAGTAAGGATGGGAAGGGAACTACTAAAACCACAATTCAGATGGAATTGTGGTCCTGAACTAGCTTAACCAACATAAAAAAATGTATACCATCTCATTAGTATTCATGTCAGAGAATTAATCCCCCATATTTTTTAACCTATTCCGGATTTGACCATTTTAATAATAACCCCTCTTATATAGCTATTTAGATTATCGCTGGTAACGTGTAAAGAAACAAACACAAGCCAACATTTTTATGGGCTGACTAGCTGTTCTCGTGCGATTTCATCCGCTTAAAATGATGATAATTTGATTTTATTGTTTACTTTTGTCAAATTATTAATAGCAAATGTCAAAATGACATGACTTGACAAACCTTGGCAATCCAGCTTTCTTTATGTTGGCAGCAACTTATGGTCTCTTTCCCACATTAAAGTTTCTACCCAAAATAGCATACCCTATAAGTTTAATGGCGTGAAAATATATAGCCTAAACCGTGACGTAAGTGTAGGGCTTTTTATTAAAAAAAGAATTATTCAAAAATATGCTGTAATTGCTGACATTTTAGGCAACAAAGAAATGTGTGTTTACGCTTTATTATAATAAGTATAGATGTTCGCCTTGAGAGTTCTCTACACCGAACCCAACAGATTTGAAGTGTGCAATTCCTTTGTCGGTGAAAGTAATCACGATATTGAAAGGCCAAAGTAATTTATATTAGCACATCTATTATTAAAGTTCTGTTTGATGGCCTTATGTTTTACGCAATTGTACCAAAAAACGGCCCTTAGTGTCCAATAATGTACACCCTAAAATAAACTACGAGCAACTGTCATGTCTCTGAGTATTGTGATATTCAAGTACAGTATAACCTCGATAACTTCAAAAAATAATATGTTCCCTTCCCATCAGAGCATAAAACCTCTACGACATAGACCCTTGATAACTTAAAACCTGTACAAATTAAAATTTTTTGTGTTTCCTTTGGACTCTAACTTATCGAGGTTTTATTTTATATCATAAGGTGGCAAACGAGTAAGCGGCCACCTGAATCCGTCAAAATGGCGAAGCGACCGCTGCCCTTATCCGACGGAGGAGGAGACGCACATATAGAGGATATTTCCCTATGCATCTCTCGAGGATACTTCCTATGCATCTCCCCACTTCCCCTTCCCATCCTCTCCTTATGAGAAAAGGGTGGTAAAGAGAAAGGGACTTAATTTAGGCCTCCGGCACCACACTCATCAGACGAAACAAAGAATTGTTTCCATTTCACGCCTGTCTTCTGTGTGGTTGTGGTATTACACCGGACGTGCCGGCCCTGCAGTGCTAAGATGTTAAAGCGGGCACTACCACTGTTATCGAGGTTTACTGTATAATATAAAAAAAACGTTTTGTTATCTGGATATTAAGGCAATAATATTTTAGAGAAGACGCGCGCTTTTAACAAAACTATCGCATAACTGTTGTGCGATTGTCGATTGTTTCTCAGCCAATTCAACTGTTTAGTTACAAAACTAAAAATCGAGTAGAGTGTATTTCAGATAAGGAATCAAAGCGAGACTAAACAGTTATGCGATAGTTTAGTCAAAGCGCTCAGCCAAATAATTTATACGTCACAGTTTTTTTTAATAAGTAAATTCTCAAATAATTAGTGATAACTCAATTATTTCTTGATAGTGTCGACATTCGCTGACGCATGATTCCCGCCATTTCTGACAGTTGACAGGTCATTGAACCACAGATAATATTGTCCTCGTTATTCATATCAAAATATTTATATTTACAATACATTTTGGGTATATACAGTATGTATTTCAGCTTAAACGTATACACGCCGAGTTATTGGTTGCTAAGGGGCACCTCTTAGGATCTGAATTAAGAGTGATTCATGGTTGTAATGTATACATCTTACTTCTAACTTTGAGACTAATATTATAAATGCGAAAGTTTAGATGGATGGATGTTTGTTAAAGCTTGTAGACTAAACGGCTGAACGGTTTTCGATGAAATTTGGTATAAATGTAGAGTATGGTCTGAAAGAACACATAGGCTACTTAGTTTTTTTAATTCCACGCGGACAAAGGAGGACGCGGGCGAAAGCTAGTAATATTATAAATGCGAAAGTTTAGATGGATGGATGTTTGTTAGAGTTTGTAGACTAAACGGCTGAACGGATTTCGATGATTTGGTCTAAATGCAAAGGATAGTCTGGAAGAACACATAGGTTACTTACTTTTGTATTGTTTATTTCCTCGCGAACGGAGTCGCGGGCGAAAGCTAGTGTATAATATACAAGAGAAATACTGATTTTAGAGGTTTCTAATAATGTGAATAAACACATTTTCGTATCAGCATTGAACCCGTGTGAAACCGGCGCGGGACACTAGTAAACATCTATTGACACGGTTGACCTCTCTGATAACATTATCACCAAGTTGAATAAAATCACGTTTGGTACAAATGATCTTGACTTCCGTTACTTCACTATGTGTTAAAGTAATCTCTGTTTACCCCTATATGCTACGGGCGTGAACTTACGGTGCTTATTAACGTTGTAAGCAGGCAGTCGGTAAATAATGTTACGGGGAAAGCGAGCGACGATCCATTAATAAATTTAAAACAGTTTTACATTTAAAGAATCTAGCAATAAAATATAGCCTATATATAAAGCCGGAGGCCTAATTTAAGTCCCTTTCTCTTTACCACGGGAAAGAAAAGTGGATTTGACGGTGGAGGAGAAGCATAGGAAGGGGCAATATCCTCTTTATGTGGGTCTCCTCCTTTGTCGGATAAGGGTACGCAACGCATCTGCAATTACGGATGTCTATGGGCAGCGATCGCTTCATTATTTTGGCGGATTCAGGTGGCCGCTTGCTCGTTTGCCGCCTTATGTTATAAAAAAAAATATCACTTAGTAATAATGTAGCTTCCCAATGGTGAAAGATTTTTGAAATCAGTCCATTAATTTGTTTATTCGTTCCATACAAAAATACAAATCTTTCCTCTTTCTAATGTTATTAGTAGAAATTACATCGACCAATGAGAGACTGCTGTGATGATGTGCGATTGTCGATTTCTTAGCCAATTTAACTGTTTAGCACAACTAAAAATCGAGTATTGCTTCCATAAGCTCATAGGAATCAAAGCGAGACTTAAACGTTGTGCGATAGTTTAATCGTAGGTGTGCGCGCGCTTTAATAAAACAGTGGTTAATTATATCAGTAGGGTCCTTCAAATCTTAAATAGCTTGTTAACGATGCATCGGTAAGGCCGCAAGGTCAATAAAGTAAGAGATATAAAGTAATAAAATGAAATGTATTTACATGTAAATGATAACAATGTAAGTAACTAGCTGTCGCCCGCGACTCATTCCGCGTGGAATTAAAAAAAAAAAACAAAAGTGAGTAGCCTATGTGTTCTTCCAGAGTATCCTCTAGATCTATTTTTTTATAATACAAGGTGGCAAACGAGCAAGCGGCCACCTGAATCCTCCGAAATGGAAAGCGACCGCTGCCTATAAACATCCGCAATTACAGATGCGTTTCCTACCCTTAATTGACGGAGGAGGAGACGCACATAAAGAGGACATTTCCCTTTCCTATGCGTCTCCTCCACCGTCAAATCCACTTTTCCTTCCCATCCTTTCCTCTTAAGAAAAGGATGGAAAGGGAAAGAGACTAAAATTAGGCCTCCGGCGCCACACTCATCAGACGAAACAGGGAATTGCTTCCATTTCACGCCTGTCTTCTGTGTGGTCGTGTTACACCGGGCGTGCCGGCCTATTCGTGCTAAGTCGTTTAAGCAGGCACTACCACTGTTAAATTTCGAACAACAGTTCTCGATGAAATCTATTCTAAATTTCATCGAGATCCGTTCAGCATTTTAGGCTGCAAGTCTACAATAACTGACAGCCGACACTCTGTTACATTCAATCCTACTAATATTATAAATGCGAAAGTTTAGATGGATGGATTCGGTTAATGCTCTTTCTATCGTAAACACTTTTGAATTGAAATGTACAAAAAAAGTTTATTCACAGTTTCTTTCAAGATTCAAAGAATGGCAACAATGTTTAAAAAACTTCATGCTTCGCTTAATTTTGAGACGAGTTTTTTTCATAAACTTTAAGGAAATGAGGCTTCGGATACTTAGTTTTTTTTCCGTGAATGTAAAAATTGTCCCATTTTCTGAAACTGAAATAACTGTCTAAAGTATTGTTAAGAAGTACTATGCTCCTATTTTAAACAACTGCATTTTTTTTAACATTAACTAGTAGTTACCCGCGACATCGTTCCCGTGGAAAAACAAAAGACTATGTGTTCTTCCAGAATATCCTCTACATCTATACCAAATTTCAGTCGTTTAAGCTACGAAGTCTAACAAACATCTAAACTTTCGCATTTTTATTAGTATGCTTTTAACTTATAGATTACTGTCCAATTTTAACGTAAGTAATGACCTAGAAATCTCGTTTTGTAATTACTAAAAAAGTGTGTGAGAAAGTGATGTAAATTTAGTTCCCAGACATCTTTTGTACAGCTTCAAAAGCTGTTAACCGGTATTATACATACAGACTTCAATGAGGGTCCACAATGTGCAATGTCCTGTTCTTACAAGGGCTAATAAAACGTAACCTAAGAGAACAAGGTCATATGTCTACCAAAAGATGGCGTTATTAGCATTGATCGCTTTTCTCGATTATTCCCAACCGTCACAGCGCTCTGTCCCCACGTGAGAATAAAAAGTTTCATCCGTCGCACCTTTTAGTTCCACTATCACCAATAAGGTGACAGATGGAACGTTATGAAATGAAAAAATTGTAACCGTCCCGTAATCGCAAAAGGTGGGACGGATGAACCTTTTTATTCTCATCTGTCCTCACGCGGGATTGTAATTTATCTGCGAGTAACATGAGCTATGTACTTTATTATTTTTAATTTCACGCGGACGAAGTCGCTAGCAACAGCTAGTTATCAATAATAATTAATCATATAACATTATCGATCTTTAGTAAAAAGCATTAACTTGTCTTTGTCTTTAAAACTGAAATAAAAATATATATGGGTACTGCGCCATTTTAAATATGACTGCCAACTACTATGTAGCGTGGAAACCAAGATTCATTTAAAATTGAATGTGTATTGTGTGGTTTTTTATGTTTGATATTTTTTATTAAATCAGAAAGAGGAATAGCGTTTTATACACATATGAGTAGTCGACAGTAAGAAGAGATTTATTTATTGCGAGTGGACGTGGTCTAATCCTATTAGAGGCCTTAGCCGATGGAAATGGGACATCCTAATAGAATAATAACCTCCTTACAGCTAATAAAGATTTTATACAGTACCTAAATATTATTTTTTACTTAAATTAGCTTTTAATTTCTTATAACAGACTCTTGGAAAAATGTTTATTAAATTTTCTGTCATTGAAAAATATGACAACGCCATCTATCGGGTTCAAAAATGTTTATTGACAGCCAGATTAAAAACGTTTAGAAAGTTGCAAAAATTCTGTGTTAATTAATGATGAAGAAAATAAAACGCTTAAAAACAACTGACTTACTAAATTTTTAACCTATAACTATTTCTTTATCAGGTCTCCAAAGAAAGGAACGGAAGAATGCGACAAGGAAGCTCTGAAGATTGAAGCGCCTGAAGAAGGGGAAAAAGATGGCGGCGCATTGGAAGCTAAAATGTCGCTACTTAATGGAATCACTGTTATTGTTGGTTCTATTATTGGTAGCGGCATTTTTGTGTCCCCCACTGGAGTACTGAAGCACACAGGATCTGTCAATGCTAGTCTTCTTGTATGGATTGCTTCTGGAATATTCAGTATGGTGAGTGAACAGTTTAAAACATTTTAAAAGTTATTTTTTTATCGATTCACTAGCTGTTCCCGTGCGACTTCATCCGCATGAAATTATGAAAATTTTATTTTATTGTTTACATTTGGCAAATTATCAATTGCAAATGTCAAAATGACATGACATGACAAATTTTGGCAACCTTTCTTTCTCGATGTTGGCAGCAACTTATGGTCTCTTTCCCACATTAGGATTTTTATCCAAAACGTTTACCCCTAAGTTTAATCGCGTGAAAATATATAGTCTAAAGCGTGAAGTAAGTGTAGGGCTTTTCATTAACGAAAGAATTATTCATAAAATGTGCTGTAATTACTAACATCTTAGGCAACAAAGAAATGTGTGTTTACGCTTTATTATAATAGTATAGATTACTGATTATTCTTGATTGGATTAAAAAATAAACAGTTCTGTAATATTTTTTCTCATTTCATATCTTTAATGTCAACCTTTGCCGTTATTAAAAAAACAAATGTCATGGTCATATTCGGCCATTTAGAAATCTCGGTATAGTCTTTGGTCAAGCTCTAGAGAAAGGTTACAGATTCACAAAGTTTACGTGACTGTTATCAGATAATATAAATTAACAATTCATATTTAATAGTCTAATAGTTAACATAAATTATAACTCTATTTTGCTTTGTTAAAAACGATAGGAATCCTTATTTAAATATTAATCAGGAACGATTACTGAACGCAGTAATTATCTAAAACTCGTGACAGTTTATAATGGCGTGGATTGGATCTACACTGCTGGACACTATAAGCGTTTTGTTCTTATATCCAGCATCCTATTAAGCGATTTCTACTGTTAATAATCTTTCCAATTGTTGTTTTTCAATTTAATTTAATTGCAAAGTCATTTATAACGAAAATATTGTCCTAGAGATTAAGCTATCCTTCTATCTATATCTATACTATTATAATAAAGCGTAAACACACACTTCTTTGTTACCTAAAATGTCGGCAATTACAGTATATTTTTGAATAACTCTTTTTTTTAATAAAAATCTATACACTTTCGTCACGCTTTAGGCTATATGTTTTCACGCCATTAAACTTAGGAGTAAATATTTTGGATTAAAATCCTAATGTGGGAAAGAGACCATAAGTTTATGCCAACATCAACGAAACAAGGTTGCTATGGTTTGACATCATGTAATGTCATTTTGACATTTGCAATTAATAATTTAACAAATGTAAACAATAAAATCAAATTTTTATAACTTTATACGGATGAAGTCGCATGGGAACAGCTAGTAAAATATACAAGAGCTTTGTCAAGTCAAGCAAATTGATTAGGTCCCAAGAGTGAAGCATAAATTTTACCCAAGAGCTTATTTTACGACGTCATCAACTGTATTTCGTTCATTAATTTTTCTTGTCCAATCATATTAGATTTTAAAATCCTTATCCGATCTGACTTCGTTTAAAAAATAGCGCGAGCACATCTACCAAACTATCGCACAACTGTTTAGTCACGCATTTATTCCTATATTCTTATATGGAAGTGCGAACACTACTCGTTTTTTTTGTTCTTGAAAATAGTTGAATTGCTTGAGAAACAATCGACAACCGCACAACTGTTGTGTGAGTTTACTTAAAGGTTTTTTTTTATACTATAATGTGGCAAACGAGCAAGTAGCCACCTGAATCCACCGAAATGGAAAGCGACCGCTGCCCATAGACATTCGCAAATGCAGATGCGTTGCCTGCCCTTCATTGACAGAAGAGGAGACGCACATAAAGCGGACATTTCCCCTTCCTATGCGTCTCCTCCACCGTCAAATCCACTTTTCCCTCCCATCCTTTCCTCTTAAGAAAAGGGTGAAAAGAGAAAGGAACTAAAATTAGGCCTCCGGCATCACACTCATCAGACGAAACGCGGAATTGCTTCCACCTCACGCATGTTTTCTGTGTGGTCGTGGTATTGCACCGGGCGAGCCAGCCCTGCAGTGCGAATATGTTAAAGCGGGCACTACCACTGTTAAAGGTATCCGCCCGCTCTAAATAAAACGTTGAGATTAGTATAAGTAAACTTAGATTGTGTAAGAGAAGTATTTAAAAAAGAGTTAATCGAAATATGATAGCTAATAGTATGGAAGAGTCGATACTACGATTCAGAGCGGACGCACATCATCTTCAAAACTTTGGCAATACTGTTGTGCGATTGTCGATTGTTTCCCAATCAATTCAACTGTTCAGTTGCACTAAAAATCGAGTAGTGTGCAAACCTTTATATAAACTCATAGGAATCAAATCGAGATTAATTAGATTCTTAGTCGAAGGTGAATGCGCACTTTTAAGAGACAAACTCCACGAGACAATTACTGATGCAATAATAATGATTGTTCCAACAAATCGTTAGTTTTATTGAAAGTACAGTCAAATGAGTCCAATAATCAACATCTGTTTATTAATCATGTCAATAACAAAAGCAATATCTGGTCACATGGCCTGCGATGTTATTATTTGAGATAAAATAACTGATCTTTGCGCCTTGACCACTAATTATGCAACTTTTACTCGTTTTATCAACAGATAATGAAGATTCCATGTTGCCAAAACAATAAATCAAGTAAACATATTATAGTCTGTTCCAAATTCAAATGTTTTGTAAAAGAATATTACAAATGGTATTCTAAACGACTTTAAGCTAAGTTCACACTTGGATAGTATGCAGGGCGTGGATAGTATGGACTCACTGGCGCCAGCTAGTGTTCACATTATGCCAGTGGAATACCAGTATAGTTATTATACGTTAATTACCAACTGTACTAACCAACTGTGAGTCAGGCAATAACCCATGTTAAAAATCTGTCGTTTAAGATTTTTTTGTAATTTATTTACAATGAAATAAATTCTCACATATTTAATGTTTTACTTACACTGCATAATTAACTTATACCATTAAGTTTAGTACATTTTAACCACGTAGGAAATAATCAATTTAAGTATATATCTCTTGTTTAATTATTAAACCTGTCTACCCCAGATCGGTGCATACTGCTACGCGGAGTTGGGTACAATGATAAAACTGAGTGGCGCAGACTACGCATACATCATGGAGACTTTTGGACCTTTTGCGGCCTTCATCCGTCTCTGGATAGAGTGCATGATAGTCCGGCCCTGCTCACAGGTAACTATAACTCACTAGCTGTTGCTCGCGACTATATCCGCGTGAATTTAACAAATACTCACAGATAAATAACCTTTCTAAAAGTGAAAGAATTTTTAAAATCTTCCCAGTAGTTTTTGAGTTATTTCAATACATACAAAAATATAATTCTTTCCTCTTTAATTAGTATAGATGTACTGTACACCTTGCTAGTATAGTTGTTTCAGTCAATAAGTGCCAGTGAGTTGAAACAGTCTATGACTGGCTTGTGCAACTGTCTTACTGTCTTAACCAAGTGTGGTCCAACCATTATACAGTAATGCAAATCTATACTCCACTTCCGCGACTAGCTGCAGTACCAAAATTATTAGTTGCAACTTCTCATAAACCCGTAATGGAAAATGGTTCTAAGGGGAAAGCGTCTACGACATGATTTGACAAAATTAATACATCGTCCTTTTCATTCTCATAAAGATTAAAAGAGATGGGTAAAGAGTGATACTAGGAACAACTATTTTATTCCAATAAAAGGCGATGTTTGATTAAACTCTATAAATAGAGATATTGACAGTAAATGGATTTCTTTTATTGTCTGATTCCATCGAGATATTGCCTTCTCCCAGGGTGGTCCTGTATTGAATGTAAAGAGAGGATTTAACTCTTTTTATAGGTTTGAATAAAGTTTGATTTGTTATTACGATATTACCATTCGTATAAAGTGCGTCGGTGGCTCAGTGGTTTAAGCACTTGACTTGTAATCTACAGGTCTTGGGTTCGAATCCCGCCATGTACCAATGTGATTTTCGATTTTTCGAATTTTCATATGTAAATGATTCCCTCGACATTTTTACGGTGAAGGAAAACGTGATGCAACCTGCACATATCGGCGAAGAAATTCAAAGATATGTGTGAAGTCAACCAACCCGCACTGAGCCAGCGTGGTTGACTTTTGCCTAGTCACCGCTAACTTAGGGTAGGCTCCGAGCCCCTCGGTGGGGACGTATAGTGAGCTGGTGATGATTCGTATAATACGTTTAAAAATAAAATTGGTAAAGGTTTTATAAAATGAAGATAAGTAACCTATCAATTACATTTATAACAGTGCTAATATATAGTGTTACGTCCTTGGTCTGTTAAAAACTCGTAGAAATGTAGATTTTAATTAAAAAAATACTGATATAAAAATGTTAAACCCTGAAATTATCTGTTTCAAAAATATCTAAGGTCCTATCACGATAACTTACGGAGTATTTGTAACGTAATCGATTTTGTATGAGACCAACGTTACGTCAGATAGCGGTGACCTTCAATGTCGTTATTTTCTCGCTTTTCGGCTCCCTATTCTACTTTCTTCAAATATATTTTATGCATTCATATTTGGAAAGTATAAATGTAGAGAACAACCAGAGTTGACTCTACGGGAGTATAATAAGGAGGAAGATGATGATGATGGTGGTGATGATGATGATGATGATGATGAAATGTTAATGATCTTACCAGGCAATAGTCGCACTGACGTTCAGTGTATACGTACTGAAGCCGATATTCCCGGAGTGCGACCCGCCAGAGGACGCTACTAGACTGTTAGCGGCGTGTTGCATATGTAAGTACCACACGACCACAATAACATGATACTTTCGAACTATGTTGTAAACATAACAAATAGAAACACCGTTGAACGGTTGACGCAATTCGTTTGTAAAGCTAAATACATTTTAAAATGCAAGATTTCACTACTTCACTAATAATGTAGCTCGCGACTTCGTTCGCGTAAAATATAGCTTATGTCACTCAGTGAAATCGTACCTTTTTGATGAAAGAATTTTTGAAATCGGCCCAGTAGTTTTTGAGTTACTTCAATACATATAAAAATTCAAAAATCCAAATCTTTCTTCTTAAAAAGTATTATTATGGAAATCACGTCATGTAACTTGTGCGTAGAAGCTTTGCTGGTCTATGACGTCACGTATTAAACATGAGGGGAGTCATAGTAAACATGCTACAAAATTCACTGGCATTTCTGTCTCAATCTCTCTTGCCGAGCCTTTATAAAGTTTGAATTGTATTATAGTACAGATTGGTTGAATTTTCTGTCAGTCTTATATGTGAGCCGAGCCTTTATAAAGTTTGAATTGCATTATACCTTGATTGAAAACTATTCCTTGTGTAATGTATAGTACTGCTGACGTTTGTAAACTGCTGGTCGGTGCGCGCGGCGACCCGCGTCCAAGATTGGTTCACTTACGCCAAGCTGCTTGCTCTCTTCATCATCATTGCTGCCGGTGTCTACCAGCTCTGCAGGGGTAAGTTAAGTCTAAGTTGTCTACTTAGAGCGTCCGCACACCTGAAATTAAACTATATTAAAAATTGTTGTCTCGATTTGATTCCTATGCGCTTATAGGTGGACACTACTCGATTTATAGGGCATCTAAATAGTTCAATTGGTTGCGAAATGAACAATCGTACAGTTGTGCGATAATTTAGTTAAAGATGTGCGTCCGCTCTAACTGGAAACAATTATCTATCTATACATGTAATAAAATTATGTATGTATCGAATGAAATAACATTTTTCTTAGACATAACAACCAATTTTTCAGGCCGCGTTTTTCTAAGCATATAGTAATATAGTGTTTTTCAAACTTAATGGTATATAGTTTCTCAAAAAACGTATAATAACAATAACAACCTAAAATTAGGTTACTCCAGTTGACTTGCCTAGTACCACCTACTAGATAATTCCGAGCGGTCGTAAACTTTGACTCTTTTAATAATAAACCTTTTAGACATCCTAAGTCTTTTTTCACTGACCGATTAGTCCCTGACGAATTTTATTAGCAATTAACCAATCTACAAGCAATTATACCACTTCTTTGTTGCCTAAGATGTCAGCAATTACAGCATATTTTGGAATCATTCTTTTCTTAATAAAAAGCCCTACACTTGCGTGACGCTTTAGGCTATATCTTTTAACGCCATTTAACTTAGGGGGTAAATATTTTGGATAAAAACCCTAATATGGGAATAAGACCATAAGTTGCTGCCAACATCAAGGAAACAAGGTTGCCATAGTAAGGTAATTTGTACTTTGACATTTGCAATTAAGAATTTGACTAATACAAATAATAAATTTATAATTTCATGCGGATGAAGTCGTACGGGAACAGCTAGTATTAAATAAATTAATGCTATAACTGATTAATCGGTTTATTGCCTCAAAAAAAAACGTGTAGAAATTATTATAATCAATACGAAATAAATGGGACAATAACCTGACAATTCGTGCTGCACTGTTCTCGTTACATAATATAATGTGATAAAAAGAAAAAAAAACGGTTTGTGCACTCTGGCTCATTTTGGACCGACTTCCCAAAAGAAGGTGGTATTCAATTCGTCTGTATATTTTTTTACCTGTTATATTGAATTTGAGAATAATCTTACTTCTTACTTCATACTAATATTATAAATGCGAAAGTTTAGATGGATGTTTGTTAGAGTTTGTAGCCTAAACGGCTCAACGAATTTCGATGAAATGGTATAGATGTAGAGGATAGCCTGGAAGAACACATACTCACTTTTGTTTTTATTCATTCCACGCGGAGTCGCGGGCGCAAACTACTAATCATATAAATAAATAAGTTTAACAATAGTAATAAAATTCCAATGTTAATAAAAATACTATTATCTCAATGTTAATTGATCATGGAATTTCTTTACAAATTATAGCCGGCAAAAATCTATTTTTTTAATATAAGGTGGCAAACGAGCAAGCGGCCACCTCAATCCACCGAAATGGAAAGCGACCGCTGCCCATAAACATCGGCAATTGCAGACGCGTTGCCTACCCTTCATTGACGGAGGAGACGCACATAAAGAGGACATTTCCCCTTCCTATGCGTCTCTTCCACCGTCAAATCCACTTTTCCTTCCAATCCTCTCCTCATAAGAAAATGTTGGAATAGGAAAGAGATTAAAATTAGGCCTCCGGCACCACACTCATCAGACGAAACACGGAATTGCTTCCACTTGACGCCTGTCTTCTATGTGGTCGTGGTATTACACCGGGCGAGCCGGCCTATTCGTGCGAAGATGTTAAACCTTGTTAAACTATAATAATCGTAAAAAAAATTACGATTAGTGTAATTTAACAAGAAACTAGACTAAATAAAATGTTCATATACAACTTTATAGTAAAAACTGCCTTTGGTAAGAACGTAGTAACCTTCTTTGACCTTCAATTCTTTATTTGAAGAGCTGTTTTTGTTCTCAATGTATATCTTTTAAATATTGACTTAATATATTGACTATTTTATGTAGGTCATACTGTATAATAACTGGTTTTAAAATCAGTTTTTTTTTAAAAACTTTTTTTTTTCAAGGAATTTTCAGTCCTATTTTGTCTGCAGAAGTAAATCCCTTTTAGATTTTTTTCCTATAAGATGGAAAAACCTCGTTAATGAAATGTCACCCACAGATGTCGCGGAAATCGTTTCCTTGAGGACACGAACCAATTTAAATCGCAAATAACTCCTTTATGCGTCCGCCATCGAGTGGCTTCATTATAAATCTAGCTTTGAACTACAGAATAAAAATAAAAATACAATCTATGCATCAGAAAGGTCGTATAGGTTATTTGTTTTGTGTAAAATTGTAATTGATGGTAGGGCAAGTGTTCAACATTGCCCCACCGAGACTATACCCGTCTTAGTTAGGTTATAACATCGTTTACTTGAACATTATGTAAATAAACTGACGCATGTAATGGTCAAATATTGTACAATAAATTGGTGGACGCATCAGCCGGCCGGACACTTGATTGTGGAGCATTTCACGGGAATATTAAATAATACGATGCAACCAGACCGCGCCGGATTGTCGCAATCATTCCATAAGGAATGAACGCCGACGCACTAAAGGTATCTACATACTGTTGCCGTGTTTATACTGAGCGTATAAAAACATTAATAGGCCACTTGTATTTATTAAAAAAAATTGACAATCGTATTTCAATACAAGAGTTATTTATGGCATTGGAATTAAGGTTATAAAATGACACTTTCAATTTCGAATGCGTTTCAAATAATTGTCCGCCATGTTGTGATGTCATAGCTGTCAAATTAAATTCGTCAGAATTTGTAAAAAACGTATTATACTTTCATAATTCACGATGATTTTTATTTAAATTGATAAATAGTTTATTGAATTCTAATGAATAATTTTTGTGATC
>NW_013526582.1:1521962-1526050 GCF_000836215.1 Papilio polytes | reverse complement strand
GTCTTGTTAATTCGATTTTTAATACATACCTACTTTTCATTCAACCAGAATAAGGTATGTGTACAACCTAATATTACCGAGGAAGTTTAAATTGAGTTTATTTTCAAAGACGCGATGACAGTAATTTTGTAACAATACTATTAAAGTATCGTTTTATTGACTTTCTTATGTGTTACGGAATATTCCAGGCTTTACAAAGCTTATTTGAAGAAAACAACATTGTTTAAAAACCCTTTAGAAATTAGTCGTTACCGCATGTGTTGAATGATATTTCTTACTTTTTGACCGACTTCCCGAAAGAGGGAGGTACTCAATTCGTTTGTATGTTTTTTTTTATTATATTTTTTTATTCAAATTTCAATTCACGACGACGACTCTTTCTTTACATCGACCAATGCCAGGGCTCTACGATAATACGACCGATATCAACTAATTAAAAATAAACATACATCGAAATTAGATCTGTAATACAATTATATTTATAATAAAAACATGATGCAATAATAATTACAGATTGATAATAAAAATATTTTAATAGACATTGTAGTAAATGTAAGAATTTTATCACTGACATATTTAGTTGACTGTCAGAGATAAATATTCGTCCTTAGGTTGTTTTGTTATAAAATTCCCTTGCTTCCTTATTTTATTATACTACTAGCTGTTGCTAAAAAATGTAGTATATAAAGTTACGTAGAATATGCCCGTTATGTCAGCTACCCTTCAGTGAAACTCTGGTCGAAATCGGCAGCCGTTTCTTAGATTACCCGGAACAAACGCGGCTTGCGGACAGACAGATAAAAAAAAATTAAATGCGTTTTTCATTACCAACGCAAATACACCATTTTCCCGAAATCTGGAATTTTTCTTTTGATATGACAGACACACCAATTTTATTATATGTATAATGGATTCACAATTCGAAATTATAACAAATTAAATTATTTTTAACAAATATTTCGAATATCACAAATGCATTTTTATTTCTTGTTACGTGAAATAGATTGGGTTTTGACAATTGATATTAGACTAAACGAAGTTATAGATTTCGTCAGACGACCTCGTTCATAGACCATGACCGGAGAGGTGACTGAACGAATGAAAGTGACCCGTTCAATGATCAATCATTCACGATACAACAGACCGGTTAAACTTGTGTTTGCAATCTCGTGAATTCCTTGAATCCTTGATAGGGAAAAAAGAATGAAGTTTTTAAATAAAATGAATGGTTATCGATCAGTATTTTTGTTATATTTATTTACGCACTCATCAGTAAGTGTAGTTTTTATACTAAATCTGCACTTAGGGTTACACTTAGTGGAAATACAACATCTACATATTTTGGTGTAAGAGTTGAAAACTTTGTTGACAAGAATACTAAACTGTGCACACACTTAGTTTTTTATTATCCTTTTTTAGGTTATTAGCAATTTTATTGTCTAATCGTGTTTTGTACAAAAACAATATAAAGTAAGCGAGTTACAGTTAAGAAAATATTTTAAATTGATGATTCGTGGAATTGGGGAGAAAAGATAGTGTTGCCAGAATGCAATGTCACAATTGCACCGGGAAAATAAGAAATGCACAAAAATGACAAAATTAGTTTTGTAGGTATATTTAAATTCTATGCATTGTTCATGTTTTGGACAAGAAATTTTTTGTACTTGTTTTTATTAATTTTTTAACATTTTGTATTTATTTATAGGAAAAGTGGAACACTTCACGTTTGAAGGTACTACGAATGACGTCACATCTATCGCTCTCTCTTTCTATTCTGGATTATTCGCATATAATGGATGGTAAGCAGATTCATTTAAATTGAAAATTTTTATTTTAATATATTGGTCCCATAGTTATAATAAAAAATATTACTAACATCAACATAACGTACGCTAGTCCGAAGGCAAATTTAAGAATTTCTATTACTTACTAATTATTTTATTTTTTATTTATTACAAATACAATACAATATCGTCTTCTTTTCGGTTTATGATAACCCTGCACATTCTCGTTGGGTAGTTTACATTTTTTTTTCATGTGATAGATATGCTTTACATGTGTTGTATAAACTAGGAACTTGAGACATAGTAATTTATATTAATAAATATTAATTTTGTTACAATAAAAAGCCTAGACATACCAGCAAAGTTTTCCTTGATTTCATTATGCGTTATATTTTAGGAACTACCTGAATTTCATCATCGAAGAGCTAAAGGACCCGGTGAAGAACTTGCCCCGAGCTATCGCCATCTCTGTCGCACTCGTGACCATCGTCTATACGTTCACGAATGTTGCCTTCTACACTACTCTCTCACCTTCTGAGGTAACAGACATAGACTTCGAGATAATAATGCGCTGTTAACACTTGGCCAGTACAGTTCAACAATTGTGATGGACAGTCATAGATTGTATGGACCTACTGGAGACAGTTGCACTGTTCCAGTTGATTGACAATTGTTGGGTGTTATTGACAAACTATACTGGCCAAGTGTGAACCGCAGATAACTTAAATAAATCAATTTTAACTGTAATTTGATGGTTAAAGTAACGACCGACTTTAAAAAGAAGATGGTTTCAAATTCTATATATGTACATCGATTACTTTGAGATTTATGATCCAATTTATGTAATTCTTTTTTCTTTTGACGAGGGATTAATGCCATTTGGTCCTGCTATTTTCACAATCAAAATCTATTCAGTATTTTTTGAGTTAAAAAAAACCGACTAAAAGCCGCCAAATTCTTGAGAAAAATTTTGATATTAAAATACTTGGATACTTTCATTTATTCGGTTACTCAAATACTGTTAAACTTATGCTTTTTTTTCTTATGTTATTATTTACATCCAGGTGTTAGGGTCAGCAGCCGTGGCGGTGACGTTCGCCGAACGTTTGTTCGGTTGGTTCGCGCTCTGCATCCCGTTGTTCGTCGCCGCATCAACGTTCGGTGCTGTTAATGGCGTGCTCCTTACATCTTCCAGGTTATTTTAAATACAATATTTGACCACTTTCTTAACTATTATCATAACAGTTTAATTATATTGTGTACTAGCATTTTCTCGCGACTTAAATAATATTATTCTTTGTAAGTCGTTGATAATGTAGTTGAAACTCGTATCATTCTCACAACATTGAGAATCTATTATCGATCAATATGTCGTTATATCAGGTTGTTCTACGCGGGCGCGGCTCAGGGGCAGATGCCGAGCGCCCTCACCATGGTGTCGGCGCGCGCCACGCCGGCGCACGCCGTGCTCGCCGTCGCGCTGCTCTCGCTGCTCTACCTCACTGTCTCTGATATATACGCACTTATCAACTACGTAGGATTCGCTACTTGGGTACGTATTTACACATTCATATTATTGTCAAAGCGTAATTAACACTCCGACCACTCTGCCGGAAATGGCGTACTATTCCAATACGTCTGAATGACATTGACAGCTGTCATAGTGATCACTCCCTTATTAATTATTATTTATCACTAGGCTGTCTATAGACTAGCTAGTTACATTCGTTTAATAAATAAAGAAATGCTTTATTATTTCACTTTAAAATGTACATTTCAGTTATCTTAAAAACCTCATGTAATAAATATTTTCAGCTAAGTATCGGCGCGGCCGTGCTGTGTCTGCCGGTACTTCGGTACACAAGACCGGAATTAGAGCGTCCCATTAGAGTCAACCTGTTCTTCCCTGGTGAGTTGAACGTAAACTTAATTCTATCGCCGTAAAAAACACATTAAATATTTCTGTCCAATTTTTTCAAACAAAATGCTCTAATGCAAATAACTTTAATACTTGAAGAAGCAATATCAGTTTTTCGTTAAAGTATTCTGTTTGGAATAGAAAAGTATTTTCCTACTGGCCTCCCCTTAACCAGCGGTTAGCATCAAGCATACTTATATTTCTATCGGAATCTACCGTACGATGCATAGTAATATTTTTTTCTCATAATGAATAAAACTTGTTAGTATCTAGTTGTAAAGTCAGGAAAACTAACTATATATACATAGTTCTTTCACCTGATATGATGTCCGTGGGTTTCTTCAGTCATGAGTTCGAATCTCGCAATGTATCAATGTAATTTACGA
>NW_013526582.1:1498178-1521494 GCF_000836215.1 Papilio polytes | reverse complement strand
CTTTTTTAATAAATATAGTAATAATTTAAGATATTTTTTACAGGTTCCTCTACTCGATTAATTCAGAAACTAACTTTATCTGTACGACCTAAAATAAAGGTAATAATAATTTTTATTTTCTTGTTTTCGTAATATACTTATAATAGACGAGCAACATTTTAATAATTATACCTTTTTTTTCAGTGAAAGGATCTTTGGAGAATAAAGACATCCGGCCACGTTAAACTGGATTACGAGAACAGTATTTAATGTAACATATGTTTATGTTAAGCCAAAATATTGGACATTTATTATATTGCTTATATATTTACTATATATTAAACTGTTTATTGATACATAAGAGTCACCGCAGTTAAAAAGCCGCAATTTTTAAATCACAATGCCTTTCTTAAGTTTAACATTTAATACTTAAACTACATTTTTTGTTTAAATTTTAAATTCAATAAAAAATGGTGACTTTTGTACATATTATGGTAAACGATGGAATGTTAAGTTTTTTGTATGGTTTTTTTTATATATAAAAAGGGCACATGAATTTGTAGATGCCTACCCTTAATTGACAAAGGAGGGGACGCACAGAAAGTGGATTTTTCCTTTAAATATAAGTCCCCTACTCGGCAAAATCCACGTCTCGTTCCATCTCCTCCTCAAAAGGGAATAAGGAATATGTTTTTTTTCCTGTAAACATTGCCGTTGATGCATTATAGTAAATATTTGCTATTTAAATGTTCAAATTAAAAATAATCTCAATATACATATTATATACATTATTATAGAATTTGTAGATGGTTTAAATATGTGTGGTGTTACAAAAATGCGTAAAAAGTTCGTACGTTAAATAGTTGTTGTTTGTAGTCATTATATTAAGGAAACAGTCATAAGCTTCGAGCTTGGCTTATTTAAATTCGCTATAACATTTTAAATTCGCATTATTTGAAGCATTTAGCCTTAAAAATAATATAAAAATGACTGCCAACATCTTCATACATAATGCAAATCATAAAGTACATTTAATGCATAATGTTTAGTTCGTGATTTTTCATTATTTTTTCGCTTTTATTAGGTTTTAAGACGTAATATCATGATATTAAGGGAACATTCCATAATCAGTTATTAAAGATATGTTTGACATATCTTACTAATTTCATTACTATTTTGCTACAGAATAAATTTTAGTTTAAATAAAATAGGTGTAGAGAGTTTAGCCTCGAAATATGAACAAAATACTTTCCAAGTAAAAATGCTGGTTTAAAAATATTACATCTAATAAGCTATAGTCACGTTTATGTTCCTAAGTTATATTTAATTTCACTATTTATCCAAACATTTCTATGTTAAATTATGCAAAAGTTTTGTTCACAGCATTTATTTTTGTATGCCTTTTTCGACGTGTCAATAATATAAAGACAATACATAGAACTATATAGAAAAGCCGTAGCTTTTGTATTTGTATGTAGAAACTATAATAAGCTTTGTATGTGATTTATAATATATAACTGAATTAAAAAAATCTCCCTTCAAAAAAATCCGCATTATTTTGTAATGCGTTAAATGATTTCCCTTGATTTGTGTTTAGGATGTTGTATATGGTAACCCCGAACAAACATTAATGAATCAAAGATTAAAACATAGATTAAAAAGACCTAATTAATTAGGTCTTTCATATCATCTCCAATAGTTTGTTCAAATAATTGCAAATGACTAATAAAACATTTCAAATTCTGATTCAAATAGTTTAATCCATGAAATACTTGCCTTCATTTTTTTACGTATTTAATATAAGTTAGACATAAGAAATACTTTTTGTTTGTAATAAAAATGGTAAACTAAATCAACATAGTATTAATTCATATAATGGCTGTGTTTTGTTATTAATATTTTTGTAAAACCCAAAGAATCTGCTCCACTATTTCAAAATTTTAATAACCGAGTGTTGACCCAATAAACAATTCTTATACTAATTGAAATAATATTCCAAAATAGCATTTATTCAATGTGGATTTACCTCGTTTATTGCTCATTTTATTTTACTATTTTGCTTAGACTTGCGTTTATGCATGTAATATTGAATGTGACTTTTGTAAATGTGTAGAAATTACGTGTCGTTGTTTCTGTTATTCGTTCGACGATGTCTGGCAGACACAAAGTGACAATAATAAATTATTAAAGCAAAATTTGTTTTATTTTTTGTTTCCTTTTTACCACATAAGGTTATGATGAATTCTAAACATACAAGTCTTGTTATAAAAGTGTCGTTTCGTGGTCTTTAAAAGATTCTTCATTTATTTGCATCTAAGAGAAAATGTTTTAATGTAAAATATTATCTGTACGAATAATTTATACTCTTTGTTGAAAAACTGACATGTGACAGTTGAATGACATTGACAATCTCATTTCGAAAACATTATCGTGTTTTAAAATGGTTAAGTTTGGTAAAAATAAGTTTAAAGCTTTGAATAAGCAAAAAAGAAACGCAAGTCTTAACAATGTTTCAAATAAAGTTATTAAAAAGTTAAAAGAGGAGAAAAATGTGTCGTTTCAAAAAGAGATACTATTAAAAGAGACTGCTAAAAGTGATGGGTTAGTAAAGATTAAAAACGCTAAGGAAATTTTGAACGATTCATTGAAAATATCGAAAAAGAAAGTAAACAAACAGGAGAAAATCCCGAAGCCAAAAGTAAAAGCCGTAGAAAAGCATAAGAAACGACAGAAAACACAATTGCAGGATACGAAATTATTGTTAAAATTGATGAAAAAGAAGTCATAGTTATTCTGTTCTTTCATATAAGTATAATGTAAGTTAATAAAACATAAAAAAAATCGAGTCGTTTCATTACACTGCTGTAAATTAGTGACTTGTGAATTAAGTTTAGTTTCTATGTTTATAAGGAACACCAAGGATTTTGTTAAAATAAAACACACATAGATGTTTTAAAAATGTTTATTTTTCTAGAAAAATTCTTACTATCATCTAATGCCTAAATATATTTACTATCAGTAAAATTACAGAACAAGTTTATTTCTATTGTGAAACTTTAACAAGAACATAGTTTTATGGTGAAGTTTTATTAGTGTGAAAGATTTCCTTTCTATGTTACTATTGCCAAGAGTAATATATGTATATTACAATAAAGTAAATTGTAAGCCAAATCTTTTATTAAATTAAACAAAACGGGATTCCATACTTAATAAATATCAATGTAAACAATGTGCTTTTCCTTTGAAAGTTTGAATATGAGCTTTATTTTGCTGACCACTGCAGATATTCCTTACTTTTGAATTGCACAGATTAACAATATTCATTTTACATTGACCTATTATTAGTATGTAGAACAAAGATTCTCAACCAATGCCGTGGTACTTTTGTTTGCTGTCAAATCTTGCATATTTTTGACATAAACTCTTTATGCAGGGTGTAGTAAGTAAATAATTTTTATCTTTTTCTTTGTGCCGCCAAATTTTGAAATTGTTGAATATGTGCCTCAACAGAAAAAGGTTAAAAATCATCGATGTAGAACTAAGTTAGCCCTTAAAGAGGTAAAGAGCTCCTCTTTTTTATTAGCGGAAATTCAGGATATTATCAAAAGAAATGGAATTAACACTTCTTATTTAGATAAATATTATTAACATTAGATTTTCTGTGAGTTTTAACATAAAAGTATACACTTGTATGACACAAGATTTGTATTTTTTTATAATAAAAGGGGGCAATCGAGTGAGAACACTGAGGTGGTCACCGACGCACAGACATCTGCAACACCAGAGGAACTACAGATGCGTTGCCAGCTTTTGGGGAAATGATAGGCTTGGTTCTTGAAGGACCCTAAGTCATATTGGTATGGAAATACCGCCGAGGACAGACCAACAACACGACTGTGGGAAGCAGAAAGTTCCACTAAAACCACATTTAGCAGTGTGAATAAAAATTGCATGTTTTAAAATATCAACTACATTAGTATCACTAGTTCTAAATTCTAGGAGTTAGTAAAACTACTAAATATGTGTTGAGTATGTCCATAAATATTCTATTATTTTTTAAACTAGTTATAACGAGAATCAAACATCAAATATACTAAAAATTATTACTAGAGTAAATACAGTTTAGATGGACATTAAAATTATCTAAATTTCTATAATAATGCTAATTTTACCTGTCTTATGGTCTACAAAAAAATACATTAGTCAAAGATTAAGAACATCCTAACATAGAGTGGACATTTGAAACATTTTATTTTGCTCAAACAGGCCTAATTTCAGTCCTTCCTCTTCCCATCCTTTTCTTACAATGAAAGGTAACAGATTTAACAGAGAAAGACGCAAAGTATAAGAAATATCGTCTTTTGTACATCCCCTTTGCCTTTTAGTTAAGCAAATCTGAAAATGCAATCTCTGAGTAGCGATCATTTCGCTGTTTTGTCGAAATTATGGCGGCCACTTGTTCGTTTGCTACTTAATTCTATGCAAAACATTAATAAACGTAATACAAAACTACTAACTTGCAACTTAGTGGTAACAAGTCGTGGTTAATTACGTCTTGTCATGTCTACTATGTTCAATATCTATGACAATAATTTTATTTTAACATCTAACATTTCAGTAACTTTTTTTATATAAATGACATTATATTGTGAAACTATTTTAGGTATACTAAATGGTGTTCTAAAGTGAGTAACCACTAAATTTTTCCCTATTGTAAATTACATCTAGATAACCATAATTTTAAACTACATGACCTAAAATCCCTATACTAAGTCTACAATGTCTTTAAAATAAGAATAAAATCTTAAATAATATTTTTTATTTAAAATTTTATTATCTAAAAACTTAGTTGTTAATTTTTTAAGAAACTGTAATATAATAGCAACCAATTTTTTAAATGCTTCAATAAATCAAAAACAACTTTCTCAACTTCTCAAAAAAAAAAATCAGTACAATATAAATACGTTTTAAAACTAGTTTTCGCCCATTTATCGAAATTCGACATTCTAAAATCAATTTTATTTTAAATATTCTATGCACTCCTTTTAATTGTGTTAAATTTGACGTTAATTCGCGTAACATACTTTAAAAAGGGATTTTTTTACGTAGAGATGTGAAACTATAACAAACCTCTCTAAAATTACCTTTATAACTCTGTAACCACAGACTTATAAAAATAGACATGTTTTCAAAACAATGAAATGTTACAAAATACAGACAATATGACATTTGTGTATAATTTCTCTTTTCTAGTAAATTTGACAAAACATAAATGGAATTATATTAATTGTGTTTGTTAAATGTTTTAAATTTAAAATTAAGACGTAAAAGCAAAAAAAAACCCTACAATTTGCTGTTTTATTAATGTAGCAAATATTGGCAGTGGTTAATTATAATTCCCGCTAAAAAATACGCGGGAAATAGACACGTCAATGTTCATATATTACGATATTTTTCATTTTTTAGTTACTTTTTGTAAAGTAAAAGACACTGTGAGATAGAATATACTTAATAATATATATAACATAAAGTTTGGATGAACGTTACTATGTTTCTCCAAATTGTAGAACATAGAATCATTTTTTTTATAACAAAGTTGCGAACAAAAACTCGTGTTATAAGAAAAAAATTACTAATAATCAGTTTTTTTTTTAGTTTTAGCGTAAATTCTATGACTATAGTTTAAGAGTTTTATTTAGAACTAGCTTCCACCCGCGACTCCGTCCGCGTTGTATTAATAAAAACAAAAGAAAGTAGCCTATGTGTTCTTTCAGACTATCATCTACATCTACGCCAAATTTCATCCAGATCCGTTCAACCATTTAGGCTACAAACTCCAACAAACATCCATCCAAATTTTCGCATTTATAATATTAGTAAGAAGTAAGATTAGGTATACAAAAAACAGTCTAATATTTTTTTGTGATTTTTTATATGTTTACGCTAAGTGTTGTTTTTTGATGTTATTGACCGACTTCCTAAAAGGAGGTACTCAATTCGTCTGAAAATTTTTTTCTTACATACTTCACTTTTATATGTTAATATCGCAATCATTGACGACGTCTGCTGCGTCTCGGAGTTGGTTTTGTACTGACGTTTTCCTGCGAAGTTTTTTCTGGATCTTCATCAAGTAATATAACTTCATCATCTTCTTTTTTATCATCAGTCGCTTTTTCTGGAAACAATTAATATAATGAACTAGCTGTTGCCTGCGACGTCCACGCAATATTTAGATAAAAAGTCTAGAAGAGCAAATACACATCTTCCCGAAATCTGGATTTTCTTTTGATATTACAGACACACCAATTTTATTATATGTATATAGATAGTTACACATTGTTATAATGTATTTTAACCATTTGATCGCTGTTAATAGGTATTTAATCTATACTTATATAAAGAGGAAAAATTTATATTTTTGTATGTATTGAAATAACTCAAAAACTACTGAACCGATTTTAAAAATTATTTCACCATTAAAAAGGTAACGTATCAGCGAGTTACATACGCTTTGTTTTATTACTATTTTTTTAATTTCACGAGGTCGAACTTGCGAGCAAGAGTTGTTGTTTTATTAAAAAGGAACACTATAACGTTTTCGCTAATAAAAAGAAACAACAAATAAAAAGAATAAAAATCGAAAAGATTGATGCTTGATTTTACACAACCCGATATCAAAACCAACTTTATAATAAAGAATTAATGAAAAGAATAATTAATTATCACTTATTTGTACCAAGAATAATAAAAATTAATCGATTTTTGACTTTTTGACCTTGAGAAACTTTGTTGTGTTTTACGTCGAAGTGATATCTGAGTGTATGTTATGAATGGAGTATGACGATTGACGTCAATTGTCTTTTGACAACTCCGGTAGCATTTTAGTCGCTAGAAAATGGTCGTAATCTTTTTTTACTATTTTTAGCTCAATGGTTGAATACTTTCGCGTCGATTTTTTTCTGGTTATTTTATAACAAGTAGAATCGTTTAAAAAAAGAAAAAAATACATACATATTCCCTATTGTCAAACTAATCTAGTTTATTTAGACAAACTTTACACCGCGTTTATTTGAAAAAGTGTAAATATTTACCCGCAGTATTCTTCTCATCGTTCAGTATCTCATCGACAGATTGCTCCCAATCCTCAAGATCTTCGTCCGCAGCATGGATACCTTCCTCTTCTTCTATCTTAGAGTCTTCTTGCTTTTCCGTCTCAACTGACACATCTATACAATTGGAATTGTTATTTATAAAGTTCTAACTGTGGTAGAGCCGGCTTTAATAACTCGCACGAATAGGTCGGCTCGCCCGGTGTAATACCACGACCACACAAAAGACTGGCGTGAAGTGGAAGCAACTCCGCGTACAGTCTGAATGTGGTGCTGGTGGCCCAGTGTTAGTCTCTTTTCTTGAGAGAGAGAGGGATAGGAAGGAAAAGTGGATTTGACGGTGGAGGAGACGCAAGAAAGGGGAAATGTTCTCATTATGTGCGTCTCCGTCTCTGTTATTAATTATTATAGGACAAGCTTTCGCCTGCGACTCCGTCCGCATGGATTTAAAAATAAACTAAGCAGCCTTTGTGTTCTTCCAGAGTATCCTCTACATCTATGCCAAATTACATCTAAATCAGTTCAGTCGTTTATACTACAAACTGTAACAAACATCCATCCATCTAAACTTTCACATCTTACTAATCTTACTAATATTATAAATGCGAAAGTTTAGATGGATGGATGGATAGATGGATGTTTGTTAGAGTTTGTAGCCTAAACAGATGAACCTATCTCTATGAAATTTGGAACAGATGTAGAGTAGTATGGAAGAACACATATACTTAGTTTTTTTAATCCGACGCGGTCGGAGTCGCGGGCGAAAGCTAGTTTAGTAATTAGTAAGATTAATTACGATTATACCTTCGTTAGCTGGTTTATCTCCATTGACTTCCTCCTGTATCCCGTCCCCTTCCTCGTGTTCGATATCGTGCTCGTCCTCCGTGTCGTCGTCACGCGACGTCTTGCGACGCTTCCAGTTCCCTGACTCTTCCACGTTCATCTGACGTTTGCCTTCTTGAAGCTGAAAATAAATGTTTTTTTATGTATTATTAGACAACTTATTTAATTGATACTGTCGCTTTTAACTCAGAGCAACACTTCTCGTCAAGACTCAAGTTACGCGCCAATCTATCCATACTTCTAGTGACATTGACAGCTGTCAGCTGTCAGCTAGGGACGTGACGTTTATGCCGATATTCTAGAGTTGCGCCAATTCTATAGCACGGTACTAATTTTATTCCTAACAGTATATATTTTGTTTTTAACCTAGATAGGTTTAAAACAAACGGTCTAGAATAGACTTTCTAAGTGAGCGATAACCAAATAAAAACAATGGTAAGAGAGCCCATTAAAAGAAATTTAAGATTTTTTGTTGCATTTACTTCTTATATATATTTTGTTTGTTTCTCTTTAATTTTTTTGCATGATATTCTATATAAATGTTTAAAAAATGCGACGACTAAAAACCACGTAAGTCGTTTGGCGGGAATGACTAATGTAACCACAGTATATTTTTTTTGAAAATGAGGGATTAAAAAAAAGAAATAGTGGCACTATAAAATAATGAATTTCTAGATTCTAGAAAAATGTTGAAAACCCAATTTAGAATATTACCCGACATAATTATTTATTCGCATTTTTTTTAGTATATCTCTTAAATTTATTAAATCTGATTTTAAATTGAGATTTTTAGTGCACTAGTTTTACTAGTACATCAGCAATGTCATTTTATTTGTAACAAAGTGGCAAACGAGCGAGCGGCCACCTGCGTTCGCCGAAAAGGCGAAGCCACCGCTGCCCAGAATACTTCTTCTTCATATAAATCTCCACTTATTAAGTTGGAGTCAGTGTTATGTTCACCTGTTGGCTGGACTTGGAGAGGAGCCTGATGAAGAGCTGGTGGTGTCTCCAGGTCTTGAGATGCACCTCGGCCGTCTCCCCGCTGTCCAGCAGTTTGCGGCACAAGCTGCACTGCACACACTTGAACTCCGACAGGAAGGAGCGCCCCACGCCGCGCTCCGTGCTGACAATCACAAATATTAAAAAACACATTAAAACAATAGTTTTTTGTTGTTTTTATATTAACGGGAAGTCTGAGAGTAGCCCCAGTGGTTGAGAAAATAAAGAGTAAAAGGTTAGAGTGGTATGGGCATGTTATGAGAAGGGATGAATCGCATGTAACAAGAAGGATGTTAGTTATGAATGTGGAGGGGTACATCGGTAGAGGTAGACCTAGGAAGAGTGAAAGGATTGCGTGAAAGTTGACATGATCAAGAAGGGACTGATGACTGAGATGACGGATGATAGAGTTATTTGGAGGACGAAAACCCTACGGGAGTAGGATAAGGCAGGGGAGATTAAGATGATGATGTTTTTATATTACAAAACTATATCTATACTAATATTATAAAGAGGAAAGATTTGTATTTTTGTATGTATTGAAATAACTCAAAAACTACTGCGCAGATTGTAAAAATTCTTTCACCGTTAGAAAGGTAATTTATCTGTGTGTAACATAGGTTATTTTTTTTAATTTCACGGAGGCGAAGTCGCGAGCAACAGCTATAACTAATAAACTAGTTTGTATTTAGGAACTATAACAAACTACATGGAAATAGCTGGTTTAAGCTAGTACATACTAGCTTTCGACCGCGACACCGTCCTCGTGAATTAAAAAAAAAACAAACAAAATAACCTGCTTATCCTCTTTTTTTTTCTATAAATTTAATTCTCAATTGCAAATGTTATTTAAATACATAAAGAAAATCCTTTGCCATTGGACAACTATTATAACTATGGCAATCTTGCTTCTATATTTCTATTATCTGTATTTGTCTCTTACTCACAAAGCTATTTCTAAACTAAATAATGTAAAATATAACATATTGTAAAAATAGGGTTATTTACTAGAAAAAAGGAATTCAAAAATATACGATTCCTTACATATTATCTTACTAATATTAAAAATGCCAAAGTTTACATGGATGTTTGTAGCATAAATATAATAGATGGAGTGGATAGTTTGGAAGGATTTTTTACTTTATGGGAACGAAATCGCGGGCAAAAGCTAGTCAATAAATATATTTACCTGTATACTGGTATCATATCGTGTGTTATTTTAGATAGATCATCTCCCTGCTTATAATCAAGTATTGTTTTATCATTGTCCACAGATTTCTCCTTCTTTATTTCCACTTCCTCTACCTTCTCACTCTGCTCTGTCTTCTCTGAATCCTTCTCTACATTCTCTTCAGCATTCTTCAAATCAATATCACCCTGATTTAAACAGAAAATAAATTATCTACACTTCTTTGTTGCCTAAGATGTCAGCAATTACAATATATTTTTGAATAATACTTTTTTTAATAAAAAGCCCTACAGTTTCGTCATGCTTTAAGCTATATATTTTCACGCCATTAAACTTAGGGGTAAATATTTTGGATAAAAACCCTAATGTGGGAAAAAGGAAAAAAGAATTTTCCCTATACCTCTGCTTTTTTCCCCTATACATTTGCTAATTTAAAAGAGGATGGACAGGGAAATGGGATTAATTCTCTGACATGAACACTAATGAGATGGTATCAATTTTTTTATGTTGGTTAAGCTAGTTCAGGACCACAATTCCATCTGAATTGTGGTTTTAGTAGTTCCCTTCTCATCCTTACTTTAATAAAGGGATGGGCAGGGTCGTGGATTTAATGGAATTGGTGACTTTGATCTAAAATATCATCAAAATTTGAAGTGTTTTAGAGGTAAAAGTTAGGTTTATTTCATACCTGTTCATCAATCTTCTCTTCTTTAACCTCCTGTTCCTTGTATCTGTCGTAGCGGTCCGGACGACGCCAACGTTCGCGGTCCTCCCGGAGATAGGATTGCTCCATAGACATTGTGGATATCACCATTACTATAAGATAATTATTTGTGAATTAGTCAATAAGGGTAACCCTTAGTGTAGATTAACATGAATTAAAAAGGTAAAGTTTTCATATATCTAGGCGGCTTAATTATGCGCAAGTAGCTGCGTAAACTTTTTTCAGATGTATCTTGGATGTTAAGCTGTCAAGATATTAGAAAAGACCAAGTTAAGATTACAGAAATACACTAGCCTATGTATAGTAACAAATTGTTAAGATTTGTATAAAAATTGGCATGTTCAAGCGAGCCAATATAATAAATAATGTATGTTACATGATAACTATTATCTCTTCTATTCCTATGTCCCCAAAGTGGGGCAGAGGGCGTCCCCAGTACGCCGCCAGCTCGCTCTGTCTTGGGCTCTGCATTGTATCTCGTTGTATCATAAACTATTATGTATAACTATAAATACTATCTATGACTATAAATACTTTGTCCTGTTATTACATGTTTATTTTTTTTTTTAATTACTTTGTTGTGTTTTTTTTTCTCTTATTCCTAATTGTGTTGTAGTGGTGATAAGATTATTTTATTTTTAACTCAATGCATTACTCTATTCTAGTTAACCAACAAGAACTATGGGCCTTTTTTGTCTTATTCCTATCCACACAATGGAATTAGATTTGGCAGGGGAGGGGACACATATGAAAGTGTAACATCCTCTTTCTGATAATTGAAGGTAAATATTATGTGTCAAGGAGAATATTAGTTATGAGTGTGGTACACCAGTAGAGGTAGACCAGTAGAGATGGATGGATTGTGCGAAAGGCTTTGAGCCTTTCAGCGGGGACACAGTGAGCTAGCAATGAAAAAAAGATTGGCTGAGTACTAGTGCCGGATACAGTTGGACTTTTGAGAAGTCTACACAAAAGAGTATGAATTACAGTCCATTCACTCACCTTCAGGTTTCGGCTTCGTCACCACTTCTTGCTTATCCTGCATATTCCTTAAATGCTCGGCTGTCAATCTATGTTCATCTAATTCAATCCTTGTCGGCATCTCCTTATGACACTGTGTGCATGTCGGATGTAAATATTTCTTCAGTTTACGATGTCCCACTGTAGTTCTGTGTATAGCACCATCCGCTGCGTACATATCGCACATCGCACAGTAGAAGTCACGAGGGGGTTGTTGTCCAGATTTCCTGGTGCGTTTCATTTCACGGATCTGTAAATTATTGCTTTTTAATAACAACCCAGAGAGATAGATGGACCTCAATTTGCGGTTTACTCAATTCTATTACAAGTAGTTAGTAGTAGTAGAAGTAGGGGCTACAGTTTCCGCAACTCCACGGCTAGCGCGTATTTTGCGTGAGGAACAGGACGTGGATCACTCCAGTCAACTTAGCTCTCCGAAGAACCCCAGCAAACCCTTTATGTTGCTGGTGATCTTTTGGTGCGATCTCAGCGAACCGAGATACCTAACCCTGTATTTATTATTACAAGTAGTTATTTATATAAAAAACAAGCTATCGCCTTGACTTCATCCACGTGGAATTAAAAAAAAGTGAGTAGCCTATATGTTCTTCCGGACTATCGTCTACATCTATGCCAAATTTAATTGAAATCCATACAGTCGTTTAGGCTACAAGCTATAACAAATATCCAACTAAACTTAAGGCTGTAGTTACGTATTTATGTAAATCAAGTTCAATTCCCATTCAATACAGGTTGCAACTACAGTAGAACCTCGATAACTCAAACCACGGTAACTTAAAAACCTCTATAACTTCAAAATATGTTACCTTACCTTTAGAGCCCAAAAACCTCTATAACATAAACCCTTGATAACTTAAAAACTTTGGATTTTAACTTATTGAGGTTATACTGTATTTGACTGCTGCTATCCATTAAAATTAGTTATAATGAATTGATCTGCAGTTCATTAGTGCAGATATTTAGTGGAATTATCCATAACTAGTACTTACATATCACAGCACTTATGCAGACAGAAAACATATAGGCTTTTTACTAAAGAACATTGATTCTCACCTTAATTTCCTGCCGCATAGTGTCAGCGGTAAGAGCATAGCTCTCCGACATCTTCTGCATCATGATAGCATGAGCTCTACCACTCAGATGGTTCTCAAACGACCTTCCATCCCACATACTCTTATTACAGATGTGGCATTTCAGCAGTTGCGGGTTTAAATCATCATATCTGGTCTTCGGAGCTTCTCTCTGATCATTTGCATCCGATCTCTCCCCAGTTTCTTCCTTATCTTCTTGTTCTTGATCACTATATCATACTTGTTTTGTTAGTTAATAAACATCAATGAATTATTTTTAAATCTATTTGATGTTGATTGCTAGTCTATCAGGACTTCCATGTTTCGAAAGATGTTTTGAGACATTTGTTTAGAAAAATTGGATGAAGAGTCTTTTATTAAGACTTTAAAATCCTTTAATGGATCAAAACGGTGTAAATAAAATACAATTATCATTTCCTTGTATATGTGCAAAATGGACATTGTCATCTGTGAAAGTTTACGTTGAAAGTGTGTAGATTTTGGTTTATAAACGTCAAAGATGACGCAGGTGGAAAATTTGCCAATCGGGCCAGTGTTTGGCCGGTGAACGATCAGAGAACTAGTGTGAAAGTGGGCCAAGACGGCTTCAGAGATGCGGTACAACCACCGGAAGGAATCCTTACCTCTCCTTAACAGGCTTAGCCTTTGAATCGGCATCCTTTTTCGGGGAGCTCTTGTTTTGATGCCTTTGCCCGTCATTGGGCCTGAACGGCTTACGATTCATGTTGATACGCTCACCAGCCCGATTATAATTTCCCGTACGCCGGAAATTACCCTGATTGCCCATCTAAAGGGAATTTCTATATGTTAGTAAGGAAACTGTTAGGCCATTTAGCCTGCGAAGGTGCACTGAAATCTGAACAAATAAAGATATTATCAAGTCAACGGCATATAGAGCCATCAGACCTGTTTAGAACGCAAAACATAAAGGGCTCCTGGAAGAAATTTGATTATTGAAAATAAAAGTTTTCAGAAAACATTGTGGCATGGTATATATGTGGATATTACATTTGGCTTGGGTTACAATTGTACATCAAGGACTTAGCAATGCAGGATACAATGAAAAAAATCATTGCGAGCATTAAAACAAGTTTCTGCTAAAATAGACAAAAAGCTATTTTAAGCTTTCATAAAAGCTATGATACATTTTTAAAACAATTTTGTAACAATAAAAGATGATAAACACTGATATTTTTTATTTATATACTCTTCTCATTAGATTTTTCAGCAATATTTTTATCATCCACCTCTTATTTGTGAGCTAAAGAAAAAACAAACCTATCAAACTCATGGTAAACATCTTCACATAATTTCAAATCAAGTAATATCAAGACTAAATTTTAAGTAGAAAATATTAAAAATAATATTTAGAACTTCCTCAAGAGTAATTAAGAAAGCCCAGTCAAGGAATAGATAAATTCATTCTATAATTATCTACTATACCAAATACTTGTTACATATTTTACCAATCTTTATAACGTGATTTTGTTTTGTATTGGAACTATGGATAAATTTAATACAAAATTAGTTATAATACTAGGTAACATGTAATTAAGTTATTTCTATACAACAATGAACAACAATAAAAACAACTAAATTATGAAAGTAGCTACTTAAGTCACAATTACATAAAAACATATTAGTCACATGTTTTAAAATTATTTTTCTATGTATTTAGGTACTTTTCAAATATCTTAGTGGCCTACAATCATCAGTGTGCTGTGCCCTTCCACTGTCTTTCACATACAACTGTGTTCTGTGCAGACTAACCCATAGTTAAGAGCTACCAAGATATCTGACAATTACTGTACCTCTACATACATGTTTGATTTTAAGTTAAAAAGAGTCAAATTCACCATAGGTTTAGTGTTCAAATGGTGTACTTACCCTGTGGGGTCCATAACCGCGATCATACCGACCCATGTTAGGACCGAAGTCCCGTCGAATAGGCATATCTAGGAGCGACGGCACTGGATTCTGACGCGGCTGCAGGAGGTTGATGATGTTACTGGCTAAAGCTAAAGTAGCTTCCGTAGAACCGCCGGCTAAAGGCAATAGATTCGGGATGCCACCGCCCGGCCCGGTGCCCTGCCACGGCGACACGCCGCTACGCCCGAAGTTCTTAGGCCTATCATTACGCCCGAAATCCATACGACGCCCGTTGTTCTGCGGTCTTCGATTCGCCATTGCAGTCTTTGAAGTAAAATAAATTATTAATAAAAGGTATTGTTATTGAAATAATTCATCATGGCGGATTTCA
The DNA here is from genome assembly GCF_000836215.1 of Papilio polytes. Taxonomy (NCBI): domain Eukaryota; kingdom Metazoa; phylum Arthropoda; class Insecta; order Lepidoptera; family Papilionidae; genus Papilio; species Papilio polytes. The sequence continues at coordinate 1,506,259 of NW_013526582.1, read as the reverse complement.
TGTTACGTATTTATACAAATAACGTAGGTTTACCTCAATAATATTGATTAAAGTTAAGAAACTTAGTAAAAAAACAGTACATAGATTTAAAATAAATGTTAAACTTAAATAAAAGTAGCGAATGAAATGACCCGCTTCTGTCGACGTACAATCGATTTTTTTCAGAATGTATTTTAAATTAGCATTTAATGAATACTCACCGAATTAACAGAAGTGTTGACCGACAGAACAGAAATGGTATTTACAAGTGAATTAAAGAAATTATTAATAAACAATCTGAATAAACCGAAAATGCAAAAAGCAAAGCGCAATTGACAAGAATGCCAAAAAATACCTGGCAAAAATGGCGGCTTTGCTAACTTTTATCATAGATTACATTAGAAAGTTCATTTCAGGATTTCCAAAAAGAAACATTTTGTGATCGACACATGTTTTTAAGAAAATCACAGAAAATGGAGAATGGATATGCATAAAAGTCTTTTTTCCGTTATTTAATTTTTATTACCTTTAAAGGAAAAATCAAAAGGGTGACAAAACTCTTTAAATGTCAAGGTGATTGATATCTAATGTCAACTGTCAACATTGTGTCATTTGTGTTTTCAGTTTAGCAGTTTTAGCTATTTTGATTTTAAAAAGAAAAATACCACGAACATTCTCAGTCGTTCCCACAAACACGGCTGTTTGCAATCAAGATCAAGAACTTAAAATTGTACAGTTTTTACAGAAGTAATTACTGAAAATAAAAGGTTAATAATGGGAGACTGCGAGAATGAAAACGACCATATGAAAAGAAACAAGGTAAACGACAACTATTTGCGTGGTATTTAAATTTATTCTATGTTAAAATGGATGGCCCTAGTAAAAATGAATACATCTTATTACTTCTCTTAGTCTAAATTAAACATTAATATGAAATAAAGGAAGCATGTAATTGTGCAAAGAAAATCAATATCAAACCGCTATATTGTAGTCTTGTGTAGTACACATACAATGTACTAAAAAGTAATGTTACTCAGCACTGTACTAAAAGTAACGTTATCCAACGGTTTCTGTTAATCGGACATTTGGCACTTTTAGTACACTACACGATATCGATGTTCGCTTCTTCGTTGTTTGATTTGATTGTATATTTGCTAGATTGAAGCATCCACCTTTGGTAATAAAAATCAAAACTGGATAAAATCATTTATAACTTAAATTTATTTTCGCTAATAACATATGATTGACCCTGCTTAAAATTTGATGTGAAGTAATCAATAACCATTGTTATATTCTATTCATGTTATTGTTTTCTCACAAATCTGAAGTACTAAAGGTACTTAAAGTGTGTACTAGTAAGTTTTCCCAATTGTACTAGTACGGTGCGCACTTGCAGATGTCCGATTAAGCCCAAGACTACTATATTGTATGATTTTTTTAAATCATCATAACTGAATGTAAATAGTAAAGAATACAATTATATCATAATTTTTACGAAGTTAATCAAATCAAATTGTGGAAGTCTGAAAGCATCAATGTTCACATAGTTTACATTGCTTGTTTGTTCTGGTTCCTTATATATAAATTTATATAAAAACTTCACCAAGATCTTTACATTATAAATACTGCTATGTATATAAAATTATTGTGGTACTAAATATGTTAACTTAAAATCTAAAATTCCAGGACCGCAGTCCTTCCCCAGGTATCAAATCTACAGCTGTAGTGAAGTACACAGCATTCCAGAGTCCTGTGGGGTATGCTAGACTGCAATGTAATACAGATCTCAACATGCCCCCCTCTAACTGGGGGGCGGCTATTGATTCATATGGCTTGAAACAGATATTGACTCGAGGGACTGGATTTTCAAGGTAGTTAATGTAATCTTTTTAAATATTCAGAAGTAGGGGCAACAGTTTTTGAAGCTCTAGCCTAGTTACTGTTACAAATGCAAAAGTTTGGATTATTGGATGAATGTTTGTTAAAGTTTATGGCCAAAACAACTGAATGGATTTTGATGAAATTTAGCACAGATGTAACATAGCCTAGTGATTAAGTTTTTTTATTTCTACATAGACAGAATTACGTCTGAAAGCTATCCAAAGCTCCCCAGTAATGTAAATTTTACAAATAGTTTTGTAAAACAGAAATGTTCTTTTCTTTACAGCTTTAGAATGGCGCACATGTTTCCCGACTGTGTGGGTGAGGTGGATGTAATATCTGATGCAGAGTGCATCAAGAAACTACTAAAATTGCCATACCAGCCTAATGGAACAGTAAGCATTCTTGCTAATTACATAAAAAATTGTTTAGACAGGGCAGTTTTGACAAATTTATTAATATAAAAATGCCAAAACTACAGAAGTATCAAATCGATATAATATTTTACTTTTCCAGGTCAGTATGATGGTTCATCGAGTGGAAAACACCTTACTACTTGATGATTTTGATGTCTATGATTATTTGATGAAGTCGGAATGGTCGTGGTTGAAGGACTTTTTCTATGAAAACATAGTAAAGACTATGTCAGAACAGGTACATAACATATGTCATTTAGTTTATGTTTTATTGAAATATTGTTTTAATTTACGTTTTGTTGAAGTATCGTTTTCATTTACGTTTTGTTGAAATATCGTTTTCATTTATGTTTTGTTGAAGTGTCGTTTTCATTTATGTTTTGTTGAAATATGATCATTTATGTTATGTTGAACAGGAAAGGATGTCATTGACCCCTGGGCCTGGGGCGAGGCAAGCTTTGCAGTTGACACAACAGTTTCTATCGCACAGTGTTGTAGAGCGACCATCTCCTTTGGAACCTCCTGCACATGCTAAAAACACACCTATGTGTCTTGCGGGTCAGTATAATTTATTGATTAGTACTTTACATATTACCACTATAAACACGTATGAAAAAAAAAATAATACGAAGAGAATGAAAAAATGTTAAATTTAGCTTAGCAAAGGTAGTTAGTTAGTAGTATTTACGCTTTAGGAGGTCACCTTATAATGTAAACTTTACAACATACAAGTAAGGGAAATGGTTTAAAAATAAAGAGTAAACTATGAAAATAAAAGTAAACTATGGACTGCTTTGCTTCATTTACTAGGTTTCTGTTTTAATAAATTAAACTAAATATTGTTTTTTTTTACAGGTCCATTTCTACCAGAGCCCGAAACGAAAGTAGAAGGTCCTTCAAACGAGCAACCTTATAATAGAAATGTATTATGGACATTCGAAGATATTCACATGTTAGTTGGCAGCGATTTGCCAATATTTGGTGATAAGGACCGACCTTGTGTCAGTCTCCGCTTAAGAGATGCTAGAGACCCCATAAATGTACTAACAGGGATCGATTATTGGTTAGATAATTTAATGTGCAATGTTCCGGAAGTGTTAATGTGTTACCATTTAGATGGTATTGTGCAGAAATATGAACCGATGAAGACTGAAGAACTACCGAATATGGAGAATTCTAAATTCTCACCTAAAGTGATAAGGAATGTGGCTCAGAATATATTATCATTTTTAAAATCTAATGTTACTAAAGCGGGACATACTTATTGGTTGTTTAAAGGGCCTCATGATGATGTGGTTAAGTTATATGACTTAACGTCTTTATGTCCTGATAGTTTAGACAACCCTTTCACAACACCCGTAGCGATGTTGTTATACAGGGTGGCTAGGAATATGAGATTGACTAATCGGTCTAGACATGTCAAACAGTTGTTGGAACATGTTGTTAAGTTGTTGAAGATAGAAAGGTATCCGCAAATTGTTGCTTCTTCTCATTATATGTTGGCGGATTTGTATGTACCGGCGACAACTAACCCTGCGAATCCAGATTTTAAAGGTAACTTTAAATTTTTTTTAGTTAATAGGGAACATGCATGTATATTTTTCTTTTTTTAAACGATTCTACTTGTTATAAAATAACCAGAAAAAAAATTGACGCGAAGATATTCAACCATTGAGCTAAAAATAAAATTACGACCATTTTCGAACGACTAAAACGCGACCGGAGTTGTCATGAGACAATTGACGTCAATCGTCATATTCCATTCATAACTTACGCTCAGATGTCACTTCGATGTAAAAAACAACAAAGTATCTCAAAGTCAAAAAGTCAAAAATCGATTCATTTTTATTATTCCTGGTACAAATAAGTGGTAATTAATAATTCTATTCATTAGTTTTTTATTTTAAAGTTGGTTTTGATATCGTGTTTACAGTAAAATACTTCAAGAGTGTATTTCTATAAACTAACGTAAATGAACTGTGTATTGTCAACACAGCGACGCCATATTAGATAAGCCACTTGCTTCGACCAATAGTGTGCGTCATATGCATATTGCCTATTAGATTTGTATTAATTGGATTTTAAAACTTACTTATAAATTAAAGGATTTATAAGTAATTAGATGGATGTTTGTTACAGTTTATAGCCTAAACTGATGAACGGATTTTGATGAAATTTAGCATAGATTTAGACATAGTCTGGAACAACACTTGGCTATTTACTTTTGTTATTTCTTTAATTCCGCACCTACGAGTTCGCGGGCGAAAGCTAGTTTATTAATATAAATATCTTACCAATATTATAAATGCGAAAGTTTAGATGGATGTTTGTTAATATTTGTAGCCTAAACAGCTGAACGGATCTGGATGAAATTTGCCATAGATATAGAGGATAACCTGGATGAACACATAGACTACTCGCTTGTTTTCTTTTTAATTCACGTATACGAAGTCGTGGGCGAAAGCTAGTAAACAATGAATTAATAAAACTATATTTAACTTTATCTAATCAATATTTATTATCTATTTTCCTTCTAGATGAAAGTTCAGATTCGGAAGATGAAGGGGATTTTACAGAGTTTGCGAGGGAAGCAACGGCCGATGATACGAGTGAAAGAGACGGGGAATGTGACACCAAAACGTGCAAAAGGGATGAAGATAACGACAAAGTTGAGATTACTAGTGAACATTCAGATAAGGTAAGGACATTAATATTAAATTCAGACATAATTCTGGAAATATAAATAAATGTGCCATGTCTTGTTTAAATGAAACACAGATTTTCGATGTTACAGTAAAATATATATTTATACTAATACTAGTTGTTGCTGGTGACTGCGTCTCTGTGAAATAAAAAAAAAATTAAAACTATAGCCTATGCTACTTAGTGATAACATAGCTTTTTAATAATGTAAGAATTTTTGAAATCGGTCCAGTAGTTTTAGTTATTTCAATACATACAAAAATCCAAATCTTTCCTCTTTTATTAGTATAGGTTACTAGCTGTTCCCGTGCGGCTTCATCCCCATGAAATTTTGAAAATTTTATTTTATTGTTTCTGTCAAATTATCAATAGCAAATGTCAAAATGACATGATAAACTTTAGCAATCTTTCTTTCTTGTGTTGGCGACTTATGGTCTCTTTCCCACATCAGGGTTTTTATCAAAAATATTTACCTCTTAAGTTTAATGGCGTGAAAATATATAGACTAAAGCATGGCGTAAGTGTAGGGCTTTTAATTAAAAAAAGTATTTTTCATAAATATGCTGTACTTGCTGACATCTTAGGCAACAAAGAAGTGTGTGTTTACGCTTTATTATAATAGTATAGATAAAGAGAGAGAACAGATTTCTATTAAAAAAGCTACATTATCATTGAGTAAAAAAGACTGTATTTATTACTATAATTTTGTTTTACTGCGTTTAAGAAGTCGTGGAAAATGCTAGGATTACACAATACTAGCTGTTGCTCACGACTTCGTTTACGTGAACTTTATTATATAGTTACTCGGCGATAATGTAGCTTTTAAATGGTGAAATAGTTTTTGAAATCGGTCCAGTAGTTTTTGAGTTATTTCAATATATACAAAAATACATATCTTTCCTCTTTATAATATTGTATTTTATAATATTTAATTGAGGAGGAAGACACTAACGAGGCTGATAAGGAAGAGGAAATCAAGGACAATGGCGGCCGTGAGTTGGCGCTCAGACATATCGGAGATCGGGTCAAAGATACAGCACCGGTATGTATTGAATTATATATATTTTAAACAGATTAATAAACAGCAAGAAATAATTCGAACTTCAGATCAAATAAAAATGAATTAAAAAAACACCATTTTGTAATGCGATAGATTTATATTTCTAAGCACACTAGCTTTCGCCCGCGATTTCGTCAGCGTGGAATTAAAAACCAGAGTAAGTAGCCAGTAAGTTCTTCCAGACTATCCTAGAGGATAGAAAGATGTAAAATCTATTCCAAATTTCATCGAGATCAACCATTTAGGCTACAAACTTTAACATAGATCCATCTATTACTGTCGCATTTATAATGGTAATATCGTTACGATGAAATACCCAAAAAACCCAAAAAATTAAATGCGTAGACATGTGTACGTATATAACTGTGGCCTCTGCCTGCCCTTTTGGGTTACGGGCGTGATAACATCTCTAAACATAACTGTTATTATTTAAGGATGCTAAAGAGAAGTCGTCAAGTAGCGGAGGTTTGGGAGTACAAGTGCCGGAGCGATGTGGGCGCGCGCTCAGACATGCTTTGCGAGGTCTTTGTGCACTGCACCATGTTACTATCGGCAGGAATAAGGTTATAAAATATATTCTAGGTTATAATTTTAACACTAATTAAACTTCGTGAAAAAACGCCGTTTTTTCTATTTTTTTTTTTCTGGAGGTTTTTTTCTCGTTTTACCTGTTTTGAAATCTTACTCATCTTAATTTTTTTCGGTCATACCCCCGCCTAAGTCTCCTATGGACCCAAAGGTCTAAATTGTTTTTGAATCTCTGCTCTGTATCATATTTTCATATAAAATTAATAAAATGGTATAGATATTGTATGAAGTTACTGTTAAATAAATAATTAACTGTTTTTCAGGATGAAGAACGTGAACGTTTGAAACAACAAATAATAATAGAAGAGCAACATCCTAAAATGGCGAATCCTTACGAACCAATAAAAATGAACTACGAACCGTTAAAAAAGAAACAAGATCCAAAAGAACATGTATCTAGAAGTAGAAGAAGGAAACGAGAGAGGAAGAACACAGAAAAAACTGGAAACTATTTAATAGAAGCTAATTCGAATATAGATAAGAACGCCATTTTGATTCGCAAGGAAAACAAGATGGCGTCCTGGCATGAACCGAATCGTGATGATAATTTCGCTTGGAAATTACATTTGAAGACGTTGTTGTATGAAAAAATTTGTCTCGCATACGCGACTTTAGCAGAATATAGTTACTCACATGAGCAATATGGTTTCTCGTTAAAATATATTGACATGGCGAGTAAATGTCAAACTTTATTAAGTAACATGATAATAAAAAGTCGCGTTGTCGACGCTAGTTGTTTGATAGGTCGCGTTGGAGATAATTTCTTTCAGCTCAGCAAACATTGGAATAGATTGGAACAGTTTAGGAAGCAATTCGAAACGGATCATGAAATTGACAGCAGTATCAAAATGGAGATTGAGAATGATATGTGTGAAGAAATAGAAGGTGACGCCAAGGATGAGTTTGATTTAGGTAAGATTTTGAGCTTTTGAAATGTGTTGTAGATGGGCTTTGCTACTTTGTGACAATTATTGTGGTACATAGTACATAATCACTTTATATTTTAAATTTAATTGAATTAAATATTAAAAATTTTCAATTATTTCGATTACAATACTCACCCGCAAGATATACATAATTAACTCGATTTAAGTTAGATTTAAATTTCAATGTAACATAAATGAAAATTATATTTCAATATAACTTAAACGAATATTGATTTTTAACCAAACATAAATGAAGAATAATTTTCAAAATGCTATAAATAATTATTACAATTCAACATAACACAAATTTAAAAAGACATTTCAACAAAACGTAAATGTGGGATACTTTTCAACAAAACATAAATGAAAAAATGTCATTTTAATAAGACATAAATTAAAAATGTCATTTCAACAGAACATAAATTGAAATCACATTTCAACAGAACATAAATGAATTTCAACCAAAAATGAATGTTTTTGGTTGATCAGATATATCGCTGCCGTCGAGCGAGACGGAGGCGATGTTGC
>NW_013526582.1:1493034-1498011 GCF_000836215.1 Papilio polytes | reverse complement strand
ACATAAATTGAAATCACATTTCAACAGAACATAAAATGAAATTACATTTCAACGGAACATAAATTGAAATTACATTTCAACAGAACATAAAATGAAATTACATTTCAACGGAACATAAATTGAAATTACATTTCAACAGAACATACATTGAAATCACATTTCAACAGAACATAAATTGAAATAACATATCAACAGAACATAAATTGAAATCACATTTCATCAGAACATAAATGAATTTCAACCAAAATTGAATGTTTTTGGTTGATCAGATATATCGCTGCCGTCGAGCGAGACGGAGGCGATGCTGCAGTCGTGCGGGCACTACCGGCGCGCGGGGTGCGCGGGGCACGCTGCAGCAGACAAGCGGCCCGAGCTGCTGCGCCGCCTCGCCTCCGTCTGCAACGAGCTCGCCGTGCGCTTCATGAATGATGCACAACGTAAATATATATTTTATATCTATACTATTATAATGAAGCCTAAACACACACTTCTTTGTTGCCTAAGATGTCAGCAATTACACCATATTTTTGAATAATTCTTTCTTTAATAAAAAGCCCTTCACTTACGTCACGGTTTAGGCTATATGTTTCACGCCATTAAACTTAGGGGTAAATATTTTGGATAAAAACCCTAAAGTGGGAAAGAGACCATAAGTTGTTGCCAACATCAAGGATGCAAGGTTGCTATGGTTTGACATCATGTCATGTCATTTGACATATGCAATTGATAATTTGACAAATGTAAACAATAAAATGAAATTTTTATAATTTTATGCGAATGAAGTCGCACGGGAACAGCTAGTACTAATATAAAGCGTAAACACACACTTTACACACGTACTTTGTGGCGTAGGTTGTCAGGAATCACAATATATTTTTGAATAATTCTTTCTTTAATAAAAAGCCCTACACTTACGTCACGCTTTAGGCTATACATTTTCACGCTATTAAATTTAGGGGGTAAATAAATTGGGAAAGAGACCATAAACTACAACCTACCAACATTAAGGAAGCAAGGTTATTATGGTAACGGTAATTTTGACATTTGCAATTGAGAATTTAACAAATTTAAACAATAAAATAAAGTTTACATAATTTCACGCGGACGAAGCCGCACGGGAACAGCTAGTTTTTGTATATATCTATACTGTTAGCTGTTCTCGATGTAAAAACTGTATTTTATTGTCTTACTTATATTATACACTAATTTCTGCCCTCGGTTCTGTCCGTGTAATTAATAAAAAACAAAATTGAGAAGCCTATGTGTTCTTCCACACCATTTTCTTCATCTAGGCCAAATTTCATCCAGATACGTACAGCTGTTTAGGCTACAAACTTTAACAAACATCCATCCATCTTAACTTTCGCATTTATAATATTAGTTAGATTATTACACCAAGTCTTAAAATAACACTTTTAATACTAATTATAGTCGTTAAACAGTTTATTTTTGTATTTTTTTTTCAGAAATTTATATGAAATACGTAGAGGAACCTGACCAAAAGGATCCTAAAGCTAAATTATTACTAAAACAGTTTAATAATCTGTCCAAAAGGTCATCAGAATGTTTAGACGAAGCGACAGCGATATTTGAACAAGTTAATGATATACCCAATTTAGCATTATTATATTGTAATAAAGGAAGATATATGCGTTTCAAAGCGCATTGCGATCAAGGTGGATTTGGGTGAGTTATAAAAATATATTTTTCTTTGATTTTTAGTCTATGGAACTCTAATCTTTTATGTGGAATCTATGGTTTTTACTGTCAAGAGAAGTAGACTTAATATCGTTTCTTTATCCAATTAAAGAAATATCTGAGGAGCGAAAATCATCTTATAAATATATAAAAACGAGTCGCCTATAAACTTCTTTAGCGCGATATTTAAAAAAAAAATGGTCTTATAACACTACCTTTTACCAGCTACCTTCCAGTTAAATTCACGTCGAAATCTGTCCACCCGTTTCAGAGATAGGCCGCCATTTTAACGGCGCGGAATTAAAAAAAAAGCCTATATGTGGGTCTATGTCTATATCGTATATATCGTTTCGGAGATTGAAAACGCGGCTTGAGGACAGACAGACAAAAACTTTCCGTTATAAGCATATACATCATCTTTGCGAAATCTGGAATATTTTCGATATTACATACAGACACACCAATTAATTATATCTGTATTAATATAAAGAGGAAAGATTTGTATTTTTGTATGTATTGAAATAACTCAAAACTTGCTGGGTCGATTTTATTCTTAAACTATTAAAAAGTTACGTTATCATTGAAAAAAAAAATATAACCTATGTTACATTTTCATTTCATGGCAGTAGAAGTCACGGGTAACAGCTAGTGTATAGATTACTGCGAGTGGGAGAGAGATAGAACATATAATTTACAGTGCGGAAAAGAGAAGTCTGTACAACCAGGCGGAGGAGCTATACCTATCAGCTCTGAAGTTGCTTGGTCCTCGCGAGTCGTGCGGCGCCGCCTCCATCTGGGAGCTGGTCTGCTGGGAGCTGTCCTGCCATCTGTACACGCGCGCCGTGCTCATGCAGGACTGTCCTGGCTTGTATACTAATGTGAGTTACACTAATCATTCATTCACTCAGTCTTTCGTTCATTCAATAATTCGTTCACTCAGTGTTTCTTTTATTGAGTCATTGAAATACTAATGTGTTGTGAAACCTATTGTTCATTCACTCGTTCATTCATTCATTCACTAGTTCATTTCGAATTATTTTATTAATAAAAGAATTATTCAAAAATATGCTATAATTGCTGACATCTTTGGCAACAAAATAGTGTGTGTTTACGCTTTATTATAATAGTATAGATTTAGGGCCTGTCCCACAAAATTGTAATATGTTTTATAACAATCTACCGTGTGAAATATGTGATGGAAATTCCTGTAAGTGACGTCATTTTTCGCTATTTGAGCCTCTATCAGCCAGTGGTGGGACAGGCCCTTAAATTGGTATGTATACGTAGGAGGTGACGGAGGTGGCGGAGGCGTTCAAGCACGCGCTCAAGTACTGTCCTCTCAGTCCGGGCCCGCGCCAGTACTTGTACCAGTTTAGGGCAGCCATGATATACCACAGACTGGGATCACTATACCACTCGCAGTTCAGGTACTTGTATATATATTTATATATGTCAGCTTGAGCTAGCATGATATCAGAATTACAACTACTCGGGATCACATGTGGGCGGCCATGGGTAAAGTCGGATTCCAGGAATACATTCACAATGCTCCTCAGTCAGGATATCATCGATCTACCAAGATCATATCCTTCAAACAATGTTCTAGCAACCATACATATTTTCAGAATAGTCTAAGTTCTCACAAAAGTCGCTCGGCGGCGCTCGTGTTCTAATTATGACTTAAACTCGAATTAATTTCTTCTGATTGCGACATATATATGAACTTTATTTTATTGTTTATTTGTACAACTTTCAATTGTAAATGTTTGAGAGTTTAAGTAATTTTTTTATGATATAAGATGGCAAACGAGCAAGCGGCCACCTGAATAAACCGAAATGTAAAGCGACCGCTGCACATAGACATCCGCAATTGCAGCATTACCTTCCCTTCATTGACGGAGGAGACGCACATAAAGAGGACATTTCCCCTTCCTATGCGTCTCCTCCACCGTCAAATCCCCTTTTCCTTCCGATACTTTCCTCTTAAGGGAGGAAAGAGAAAGGGACTAATCTTAGACCTACAGTAACTACAACTTCGATTCTTTACTGCTATTAGCGTATAGTTTTTGTCCCTTTCTTGCATAACATTTTTTCTTATTTACTCGTCTTCTAAGTTTAATAGAGTAAAAATATATAGTCTAAAGCGTGATGTAAGTGTAGGACTTTTTATTAAAGAAAGAATTATTAAAAAATATATTGTGATTGCTGACATCCTACGCCACGAAGTTAGTGTTACGCTTTATTATATTAGTACTAGCTGCTCCCGTGCGGCTTTATCCGCATGACATTATGAAAATTTTATTTTATTGTTTACATTTGTCAAATTATCAATAGCAAATGTCAAAATGACATGACATTACAAACCTTGAAAATCTTGCTTCCTTGATGTTGGCAGCAATATATGGTCTCTTTCCCACATTAGGGTTTGTATCTAAAATATTTAATCCAAGTTTAATGGTGTGAAAATATATAGCCTAAAGCGTGTCGTAAGTGTAGGGCTTTTTTTAAAGAAATAATTATTCAAAAATATACTGTAATTGCTGACATCTTAGGCAACAAAGAAGTGTGTGTTTACGCTTTATTATACTAGTATAAATGAATTATTTTTAACAAATATGTAAGGCATAATAACATTTTTATTAGAATAACTGTCGAGGAAGGCGCCCGTCGCCGGGCATTGTTAAACGCAACCCGTATACAATATGAATCCGCGGCGAATCTATTCGCTGTCCTGGAAGACGCTGGAATGGTGCTCACTGTCCGACTGGAACACGTCGCAGCGATGGAGACGCAAGCTGCTGGTGAGTTAAACATTGCTTTGGATTGTAAACAAAAAGTATTTAATTGCCCTTTCTAGATAGTACTACATCTATGAAAATCATCGAGATCCGTTCAAATTTGAGCGCCAAACTCTAACATCTAAACTTTCGCATTTGTATTAGCTTTCGCCCGCGACTCCGCCCGCGTTGAATTTAAAAAACAAAAGTGTGTAGCCTAAGTGTTCCAGACTATCCTCTACGTGTATACCAAATTTCATTGAAATCCGTTCTATTTCTAACAAACTTAAAGTTCTAATTCTAACAAACATCCATCCATTCATCTAAACTTTCGCATTTATAATATTAGTAAGATTAAGTAGCAGAAGTTGAGAGCTTAAAACATTCCATGATAGCTAATCCATGTCACTGTTTTTGACCGACTTCCCAAAAGAAGGAGGTACTCAATTCGTCTGTATGTTTTTTTTTTTTTATTATTATTTTTTTATGTGTGTTACGGCAT
>NW_013526582.1:1481494-1491923 GCF_000836215.1 Papilio polytes | reverse complement strand
TAACAGTTACAATAAGGTAGGTTTACTATTTTCAAGTAATTATTTCGTTACTTTTTAGTGTACTGTTTTTTTTGAGAATATTTTGTTTTTGTTTATTTCAATTGATACTTTTTGATTTTTTATATCATAAATAGACAAACGAATTGGTTACCTGATTCCGTTAAAATGGCGAAGAAACCGCTTCCATTAAACTTATAGACGTAGGAGGAGACGCACATAAAGATATTTCCCCTTCCATTGCGTCTCTTCCAATCAAATCCACTCTTCTTTCCCATTTTTATAGGAAATTGCCCATGATTACTGTGTGAAATTGAAAAATAATAAAACAGCGCAGCCTATGTTACTCACTGATAACACAGCTTTTTAATGGTGAATGATTTTTTGAAAGTCCCAGTAGTTTTTTAGTTATTACAATACATACAAAAATAAAAATCTTTCCACTTTATATTAGTATAGACTAGGTCCAGTGCGGCTTTATCCGCATAATTTTATTTTATCGTTTACACCCCTTAAGATCATATCATGGTAATCTTACTCCAATGAAATTGCACCCTTATGCGCGGTTCACATTAGCCCACAGTTAGTAGCACTCAATAAGTGAACTATCTACTGGCACAGTGTGAGCGCTAACTGGCGCCAGTGAACTGGCGCGACTGTACTAGCCAAGTGTAAACCGGGCATTAGATCGTTTTCTAAATGTCATCCTGCAGTTATTTTTCAACTGTGTAAAACATACGTCAATAAAATGTCGAATAAAAAAGCAAACTCGTTAAGTGATTTGATAAGCAAATATAGACGAGACGTTTTAATCTGATGCAATAAAATCTCGCACTGCCAACTCACCGGTTTTGACGTGGCGATGATTATAGTGCGGGTAAATTATTTGCCCCGGTGAATACGATCCAATCAAATATGCAAAATCTCAGTATAAAAAACGATTTAAAAAAAGCTTCATATGACAGATTTTTATATTATCTTTCGGATATTAATACAGACATATTGAACTTACTCAAAAACTACAAAAAGATTTCAAAAAATCTTTCTCCGTTAGAAAGATACATTATCAGTAATATAGGCTATATTTTTTACTAACTTTCGCGCGAGGCTGTCCGCGTGGAATTAAAAAGTACCCTATGTATTCTTCCAGACTATCCTCAACATCTATGCCAAATTTCATCGAGATCTATACCGTTTAGGCTACAAACTCTAACAAACATACATCTAAACTTTCGAATTTATAATATTAGTTAGATTATTTTTTATTTCACGCGGGCGAAGTCGCGAGCAAAACTAATCTTTCCATAATAATATTTAATCTTTGTTTATAGTAGCGTAATATGCCACGTCGACACTTTTACAATAAACAAATCTGTATTTGCAATAAAAAAGTGTTTTGACATTAAACAAATAATAAAACGACAGCCGTGATATTTTAAGACTTAACATGCTATTAAAATAAAAATAAAGCCATAGACAAATAAAACAGATAAAACAAAGAATAATCTCAAGCTAATAAAAGTTGTGGCCACTGAGTTTTTTTATTGTCAATATTTACTTTTGCAAATATTTGGTACGCTTTTTGCTAATATTAAAACTTTGTTGATATTTCAAATTGTATGAAAATGAATTTAAAATTAAGAAGAAAAAATAGGAAGGCTTATTTTTGGAATTTTATAAAAAAACACAATTCCCTCTATTAGGACGTTTCTGAATCTATCGTACTGTCAGATAATAAGGAGTTAATACTTTCTCGAAAATTTTCTTGCTAGGTTCTCTAAATGATTGAATATTAAATACTAACTTTTGCCTACGACCCTGTCCACGTGGAATAAAAAATACAAAAATAAGCAGCCTATCCTCTACATCTATGAAAAATTTCATGAAGAAACATCCATCCATCTAAACTTTCGCATTTGTATTATTATTAAAAAAAATGTTCTTTTTCAGTGTCACCTAACCTAAAACTGAAATCATTACAAACCGCAGTCCAACTTTTACGTCAATGTCATTCTGTAATGACATTACTAAAAAACAAAGATCCAGAAGAGAAGGAGCCACCGAAACCCGAAGACGTTGACGAGAAGACAATAAAGAACGAACACAGTCTTCTTTCTTTATACGAAAATAGGTTGCATTTTATACTAAAAAGTATAATACAATATTGTAGGTCGAAATCAAATAAAGATTATGACAAAATGACAGATATGTATAAAAAATTGTATTGTGCCAGTTTGAAAATTAAAAAGAATGATGATATAAGATTGTATGCGGCCAGTATTTGTGACGTACTCACTTCTATGGACGAGATATCGAAGGAGTTCGAATAGTGCCTTGTTATTTTAAGAGAAATAAAAAACAATTGACTAAAATACAATTTTTTTTTCATCTGTAACCATCTACTAATGTGATTTATGTGACTGACTAATTAAATTAGTTTTTTAAGGTTTATTTAAGTTTTTGTCAAAACGATTAAAAAAAACATGGTTTATTAAGCTTATATAAGTGAACAATAATGTTTTTAAAAAGAATCTCGATTTTTCAAGTCTTATTTAATGCTTTAACTATATTTTTACATTTTAGAGTCAGGAGTTTGTTTTTGGCAGAGACAATCTCACCTTTACATAATTTATTTTTAAAAAGTATGAAAATATTTTTCTAACCTAAAAATTCAATATGTAATACACTTGCAGCAAAAATTATATTACTAAAAGTGCCTTTTTCTTGTAAAGATAATAGAATTAAATTTTGTAGTTAATCATGTTTGAACAATTTTTCAGCATTCAAGAGTGTATTTTTTTATTTGATAGATTTCGCTAATATTTCGAAATTCTTAACCCAATGATGTGTGTTTCGTCATGCTTACATTTTAAATTATTTAAGTAACATTAAACATAACAAATGTAAATAAATAGTTTGTTAAAAAACGAAGTTTTATTTCTACTTAGAATTAAATAATTTTAATCTTTGATAGCATAACAATGTGTTAAGTAACTTATAAAGAAATTTCTGTACAAGAACATGTTGAGATTTCTTTCTTTCATTTGCTTCTGAACGCGGAGAGTATTTTTTAATAATTGTATTGGCCATCGCTTTTTAATTTTTTTCTAATATAGCTGTTCCCATACGACTACATCCGCGTCAAATTATACAAGTGTCATTTTATTGTTTACATTTGTCTAATTATCATTTGCAAATGTCAAAATGACAAAACATGACAAAACTTGGCAATTTTGCTTCCTTGATGTTGGCAGCAACTTATGGTCTCTTTCACACATTAGGGTTTTTATCTAAAACATTTAGCCCTAAGATTAATGACGTGAAAATATATGACCTAAAGCGTAACGGAAATGTAGGGCTTTTTATTAAAAGAAGAGTTATTCAAAAATATGGTGTAATTGCTGACATCTTAGGCAACAAAGAAATGTGTGTTTACGCTTTATTATAATAGTATAGATGGGTTTAAAATTAAGGTATTTTATTAATAAAACATACAAATAAAATTATAAAACATTTATTTAAAACAATTATATCGATTATCTTAACTTATATTATTTACAATAACAATATAAATTCATTCACATATCACAAAAGTGGTGTTTTTTACCTAGCGACTAACTTTGTACTTTGGTACTAGTCGTTAAAAAATAAATAATATTTCAACAAGATATGTCTAAAAACAATAGTTTTACCTGTAAAATTATATGAAACCCATAAATTAAAATATGTAAATATCAGATTTTTTTTTATTTGGCTCAAATGTCTAGTAACCAAGCCATAAAATTCTTTTTTTAAAATATCAGTATGACAAACTCCTTTTTTAATTGTAAAAAATGTAACTGTTCATACACTGGGTTAATATTTTTCAAGCAGACTAAAGAAAATATGTCGTTTCACTAGGTTTTTTATAATTTTATTATTATTTGGTCCTAAAGCTTTTGGTCAATTTGCCCTGATTTTTAATTCATACAGTATATTTTACATCGTGTTTTAGTTTCTACATTGACTACAAAATATATTTGACTAAAAAAAGACCTATGTTAAACATCGGTTTGCGTTTTATTGACTTAAATAAATATAGCACTGTCAAAATAATTAATACTGTTAATATATAAAAATTTTTTTTGGTAACTCTTAATTATGTTTGTAAGTCTTATATAAAAATAAAGCATTCTAAATATATTTGATCACACACAAAACCCACTATAGAAAAAATGTGTTAATATTTCGCTAATAAATTATCTATAATTCGCTTTATTATTCCAAACTCCACGGATTATTCAAGCTTAAGCCTTCTCAGGCTTTGATTTCCTGGAACAAAAAAGTTCAAACATTAAGACAATCTAACAGTAGTCAAGGACATTAATTTCCTATCCATTATTAACGGTTCCATCTGTCACCTTATATCACCAATAGTGGGACGAAAAGGTGGGACAGATGGAACTATTCTCATGTGGGGACAGAGCGGGGTGACGGTTGGGAACAATCCATTTTGCTGTGTAATATTCGATGCTAAAGAGGGAAGTAAATTTAATTCTTTGGCTATAAATGCTTACCCTCCAGCCAATATATCTTGGATCTCCTGGAGACTTTTGCCCTTGGTCTCGGGCACCACGAACAATGTGAAGAAGAAGCCGCACACGCAGCAAACACCGAAGATCCAGAAGGCGACATACATACCTACTGCTTCTGCGATTGGCTCGAAGAACCTGTATTATAGAAATCAGACAAATTTTATAAATGCGAAAGGTAAGATAGATGGATGGATGTTTGTTAGAGTCTATAACCTAAACTGCTGAACGATTTTCGATGAATTTTAGAATAGATGTAGATGATAGTCTGAAAGAACACATAGGCTACTCGCTTTGTTATTTTTTATTCCACGCGGACGGAGTCGCGGGCGAAAGCTTGTGTATAATACTAGCTAAGAGTAGCCCACTTGTTCTGGCAGACTGTCCTCTACGTCTATGACAATTTTAATCGAAATCCATTCAGTCGTTTATGCTACAAACTCTAACAAACATCCATCCATCTAAACTTTCGCATTTAATATCAGTAAGAAGTAAGATTAGAGGAGAAATTCATTTTTTTTTTTGTATGTTAGTTATATTGAAATAACTCCAATACTACTGTTCTGATTTTAATAATTCTTTCACCAATAAATAACTACGTTATAACTGAGTAACATAGGCTATTACTAAAATAAATATTTCACTCGGAAGTCGCGAGTAACAGCTAATAAAAAATATATTCGTCAAGTAAAATCAATGATCCCACAACATAACAGAAACATCATTAAAATGCGATCAAAGGGATAAAGATAAAATCTTGTAAAAATACTTTAAAGTCCTGAGAAACCTTTTCTACTGTTAACATATCGCTAAATCTTTAATTTTGCGATCAATAAAAAAAACATGTCTAAAACAATTTTAAAATATGAAAACTTGCCTAGTAACCAAGAAAGACATGATCCAACAGAAAGCAGTAGCAATCGGTGAGGCGACTGCTTTAACCTCAATAGGCAGGAGTTCCCCCATCACCGCCCACGGCAGCGGCCCCAGCCCCCAGCAGTACGTCACGATGAACAGCACCAGAGAGAGGATGGGGAGGAACCCAATGCTGGACACCACTGGACTGTTTTGTGAGTTCAGCAAGAAGTACATGCCTAGAAGAGCCTGGAAATACTCCCTTCATTACAGTTTGTACCAGTTTTCTTGGATCTTAGGTTATTTCGCTGATGGTTTAAGAACAAAGTATAGGAATCATAATTAAAAAAAAACTTTACTTGAATAGACATACAGGTAATTTTTAATTTAGTGTTATTTACAAATGAGTCTATTAATAAAGGTATATTAAAAAGTAATACAAATGAAGACAATTCAAATTGGTCCTTCGAGTCGGATAAAATAAAAATTATTTACACGTAAGGAGCTATTTTTTTATTGTTTTTATTGAAGAGTAAAAAGCAATAAAACATAACAATCTTACCAATCCAATTGCAGTTCCGCAAGTAGAGACCAGCAATAAAATCCTTCTGCCAAGTCTGTCTACAACCATAGGCGTTATCATTGACGCTACAACCTGATAAAAACATTGTTATATAATAATCGCATTTTCAACTTATGAACCCCAGATTTCCCCATAATCAAATATCCCTTAAACACCTAGAGTGGGCGCACACCTTTGATTAAACTATCGCACCACTGCGATTGTCGATTATTTCGCAGCCGATTCAAATAAATATCGAGTAGTGTGCACACCTCCATAAGCTCATAGGAATCAAAGCGAGACTAAACAGTTGTGCGACAGTTTAGTCAACGGTATGCGATCCCTCTTACCACTTTAAGAATTGGTTAAATAACGTAGGGCCAGCATTATAAAGATGAAAGTTAAGATGGAGCTTGTTAGAGTTTGTAGTCTAAACTACTGAATGGATCTCGCTGAAAGGCATAGATGTAGAGCAGTCTCAAAGAATGCATAGACTACTTATTTCATCATCACCAGCTCACTATACGTCCCCACCGAAGGGCTTGGAGCCTACCCTAATAAGGGATGACTAGGCCGTAGTCAACCACGCTGGTCAAGCTGGTTGGTTGACTTCACACATATCTTTGAATTTCTTCGCCGATATGTGCATCAAGATATTTTCCTTCACCGTAAGAACGTCGGGTAAATTATGTACATATGAAAATCGAAAAATCGAGAATCACGTTGGTACAGCGGGATTCGAACCCAAGACCTGTAGATTACAAGTCAAGTGTTCAAACCACTGAGCTATAGACGCTCCTCAATTACTAGACTAATTATTTACTTCTTTTTAATTTCATGCAAACGAAGTCGCGTTCGAAATCTAGACACTAAATAAATATAACTGTAATTTAGACTGCTATATAAATACAGTGTAAATTCTTTATAACGACACTAAAAGGACTGTCCATTTTATGGCGTTATAGAGAGTTGTCGTTAAATGGAGGTAAGATAAATCAGAATTGAAAAAAAAGAAAAGTTTATTTCAAAATAGTGTTAGTAGCTAAACCAACAAAAGCCAATTGATTTTAACGCTTTAGAGAGTTTGTCGTTAAATCGAGGGACATTATGTGGAGTTTACTGTATGTTAATACACACCTGTACAGCACCAATAATGATGGTAGCAATAGAAGGATCTAAATCTGATCCCGCTGCCTTGAAGATGGTGTTCATGTAGAAGAGAACAGCGTTAATACCACTGAACTGCTGGAAGAAGACCAGCGCGCACGAAATGTAGAAAGCCTTGAAGTTACTGCCGCGGAACACGTCTGCCAACTGTTAAAAAAAACTTAAAAAGTGAATCAGAGTTCAGTAATATTACTAATATTAGATGGATGTTTGTTAGAGTTTGTAGCCATAACTGCTGAACAGTTCTCGATGTCAAGATGTAGAGGGTAGTCTGGAAGAATTCATAGGTTTACATTTTTATTTTAAATCTCGGAGGAGTCTCGGGCTAGATCTGGTTATGATATACTAATTGTTCGCATGCCGTTTCATCCGCATCAAATTATGAAGATTTGATTTTATTGTTTACATTTGTCAAATTATCAATTGCAAATGTCAAAATGACATGACAAACCATTGCAATCTTACTTCCTCGATGTTGGCAGCTTGTAGCTTATGGTTCTTTTCCCACATTAGGGTTTTTATCTAAATTATTAACCACCTAAGTTTAATAGCGTGAAAATATATAGGCTAAAGATGTAAGTAAAGGGATTTTCATTAAAGAAATAATTATTCGAAAACATGATGTGATTGTTGACATCTATCGCAACAGACTAGTGTGTGTTTACGCTTTGTTCTAATAGTATAGATTTGGTTAAAATTTATTTTCCTCTATATACAAGATTTGTGTTCCAACAAAGGTCTTATCTAAATATTGTTGCTGAGTGCAGTTATTGGCGTAGATTTCTTTAGTAAATAAACTTATCCTAAATTATAGCAAAGGTCGAGAATCTGTTTAATATCTTTGATTATTTATGCTGTCAAATCCATTGATATATTTCAAGTAAATTCGCTATTGAATTAAATTTACCAAACTACGCTACGTAGACTGTGCAATACGCATAATACAATATTTTTATATGTACACTAGTTTTCAGTAGTTTAGGCTACAAACTCTAACAAACTTCCATATAAACTATCGTATTACATTAGTAAGAAGAGAGATTTATCCGACGTTCTTACGGAAGGAGCGTGAGCAAACCTGACTCCAAACTCGATTTTTAGTTGTGCAACTAAACAGTTGAATGCTGCGTAAAAATTGACAATCGCACAATAGTTGAGTCAAATGTGTGCGCCCGCTCTAAAAGTAAACATGTAGACTAAGACCTAATCACTAACTTAAAATAGGCTTAAACTCATCAGCTGCAGTTCATCACCAGCTCACTATATGTCCCCACCGAGGGGCTCGGAGCCTACCCTAAATTAGGGTGATTAGGCCATAGTCATCCACGCTGGCCTACTGCAGGTTGGTCGACTTCATACATATGTTTGAATTTCTTCGCCGATATGTGCAGGCATCACGATGTTTTCCTTCACCGTAAGAACGTCGGGTAAATTATGTACATATGAAAATTCGAAAAATCGAATATCACATTAGTACACGGTGGGATTCCACGACCTTCCAAGACCTGTAGATTACAAGTCAAGTGCTTAAACCAATGAGCCACCGACGCTGCAGTTGTACTGGTTATTAAGACCGGATACTTGGATATTTTACTTACAGTAGCTGTTTTCTCCAAAGAAGCGTTAACGTCCGCCGCAATCTGGTTTAGTTCTGTCTCAACACCAGTGCGGGATTTACCGCGTATCGTCATCAAGCATTCCGCAGCGGATTCCCGATCACCTAAAAAAAGTTATCATTATTATTACCGGTCAGCACTACATACACATTTTAAATACTCTATTTGTCATATAATTACGTGTTTATTATTTATTCTTTTTTAATTACCTTGTTGTTTTTTTCTCTTATTCCAAATTGTGTTGATAAGATTAAATGTTATTTTATTTATTATTCCAATATAACAACCTTTATAAGCTGAAAACGTACTGTACAAAGTCTAATTCAAAGAAAGTGTGATAAACGGCAAGTAAATACGTGCGTACGACTTGTATCGGAATTTTCAGTCTTTGTCAACCTTTTTATAGAAGAATAGGATAAGGATTTGAATGGAGAGAGGATTATTCTAAATTTAAAATTTCTTACAAAAAATGTTTTTTCTGTACATCTTTTTATTTGTAATTTAGCAATTAATTTAAATCGCAAGGTGACCTGAATTAGCCAAAACGGCAAAGCGATTGCCAATAGCTACCTCCGTCTACTAAAGGTAGGCAACGTAAGGTAGGAGAGGAGAGGTTTTAATATTTTCTTGTAAGTAAATGGTGGTAAAGAAAATGGGATTAAAATCAGACTTTCGGTCGGTAGGTGATAATGTCACCTTTCTCGCAATCCATCTCTCTATGTCTACCTCTACCGGTGCACACTCATAACGTTCTCCTTGTTACATGCGATTCATCCCTCAACATGCACATGCTTTTACACCTTACCTTCTCTATCTTTACTTACTTTTAATAAGATGGTACATTGGTGATTCCGGCATAAAGTAGAATGTGACACTGAACACGGCTACAAACGCGACGCCGACGTACGCCACTACGTTGTACGAGACGAAGGGACCTATTCCGTACACCAGTAAGAAGCCGAGAGTGATGAAAGCTTGTAGAAACGATCCAAGTGCACCGCGGACTTCGTTCTGGGGAAAATATTAATATGTAGCCCAATATTTCGATGGAAACCAGTTAACAATTTTACTGCGTAACAGGCCGATATCGGCCTGACACAGTACTTAAGTTGATGGACACGAAGAAAACTATTTCCCTCTCGCTGCTAAACGATTATCTCAGGTGTATACATTACTGTTATAATAAAGCGTAAACATACACTTCTTTGTTGCCTAAGATGTCAACAATTACAGCATATTTTTGAATAATTTTTTATTAATAAAAAGCCCTACACTTGCGTCACGCTTTAGGCTATATATTTTAATGCCATTAAACTTAGGGGGTAAATATTTAAAAAAAAAACCCTAATGTGGGAAAGAGATCATAAGTTGCTGCCAACATCAAGGAAGCAAGATTGCCAAGTTTTGTCATTTGTATTTGTAAAGACCTGCCAAACTGGCGGAAATATTGGGGGCGCATTTAGGCCCGCCGCCGCACCAGATGAAGTATTATGATTTTATTTGCCCCAGTAAACGTATTAAGGGATGTTCACAAGGATTTCCATGATCGAAATATGTTGAATATTCCATTGTTTTAATGTCTTTCTTTTGGTCTTTAGTTCGCGCACAATAAAAATATTTTGATGTAGCAATTAATTCTTCCTCGTGCGTTTTATGACAAC
>NW_013526582.1:1479688-1481239 GCF_000836215.1 Papilio polytes | reverse complement strand
CATGACATATGACAAAGCATGGCAACCTTGCTTCCTTGATGTTGGCAGCAACTTATGGTCTCTTTCCCACATTAGGGTTTTTATCCAAAAGTAGCTGTTTCCGTGTGGCTTCATCCGCATGAAATTATGAACATTTTATTTTATTGTTTACATTTGTCAAATTATCAATAGCAAATGTCAAAATGACATGACATAACAAACCTTGGCAAACTTGCTTCCTTGATGTTGGCAGCAACTTATGGTCTCTTTCCTACATTAGGGTTTTTATCCAAAATATTTTAAAGCGTGACGTAAGTGTAGGGATTTTTATTAAAAGAGAGAATTATTCAAAAATATACTGTAATTGCTGACATCTTAGGTAACAAAGAAGTGTGTGTTTACGCTTCATTATAATACTATTTAGGTACTACACTCCCATCAACATATCTCAGTGTAGCGATTTGTTTACTCACAGTTGCGATCTCAGCACAGTACATTGGCGATATAGTGAAGAGCATGCCCACGGCGATACCCCAGAATATCCTGCCGGCGTACAGGTAGCCCACATTCTTGGCCACGGCGACTAGAATCCAGCCCACGAAGAGTGGGATGGCGGAACTCATAAGACCCCATTTACGACCTATCTTGGATGCCGCTAGACCACCGATGAAGGGACCTGTTGAATTATGTCATATTAATACTATATATGTGCAGGTTGCTTTACGATGTTTTCCTTCACCGTAAGAACGTCGGGTAAATTATGTACGTTTAAAAATTTTGAAAAATCGAAAATCACATTGGTACGTGGTTGACTATGGCCTAGTCACCACTTATAAGGGCAGGCTCCGAGCCCCTCGGTGGGGACGCACAGTGAGCTGGTGATGATGATGATCAATATTATATACAAACTAGCTGTTCCCGTGCGGCTTCATCCGCATGAAATTATAAAAACTTTATTTCATTGTTTACATTTGTCAAATTCTCAATTGCAAATGTCAAAATTCAAATGCACAAATGACAACTAAGGCCTTTGACATTAATAAATTTGTTCAGTAATGTTGGCAGTTTGTAGTTTATGGTCCCGTTCCGACATATGCATTTATGCCGATCCTCCGTAGGGACAAGGGCAAGTTAATGATGATAATACTCGATTTATAAATGGTATGAAAAACTTACCGAATATAGCACCAACGGGTAACAATGAGCCGACCCACGCTAACTCTTCCGGCGCGAGCCCTTCATCTAGCGGTGAATCCGTCGCATTCTTGTCTTGCAGTTTTATGTTGATTGGAGACGTCCATCCCATGGAATATCCAGTGGACGCGATCGCAATGTTCGCTGTTAAAGATATAATTTAATTGACACAAATCTAGATTATTCTACGACTAGCTATCACCCGCAACTCCGTTTGTTTGGAAATAAAAAAAACAAAAGTGAGTAACATATGTGTTCTTCAAAACTATCCCCTACATCTATACTAAATTTAATCGAAATCCGTTTAGGCTACAAACTCTAACAAACATCCATCTATCTAAACTTTCGCATTTATAATATTAGTATGATAAGAGGCGG
>NW_013526582.1:1476512-1479665 GCF_000836215.1 Papilio polytes | reverse complement strand
ACTTCCGAGTGAAATTAAAAAAAAAAACAAAAGTAGCCTATGCATTCTGCCAGACTATCCTCTACATCTATGTCAAATTTCATCGAGATCCGTTCCGTTTAGGCTACAAACTCTAACAAACATCCATCCATCTACACTTTCGCATTTATAATATTAGTAAGATAACGTCTTAATTCAAACATTTTGTAAAAGAACACAGAGGAAAAACAGATATAACTAATTTCCACCACATTCGTCGTACTCTGAGAGTGTAATTTAAAAAGGTATTAACACAATCAGAATAGTTACGTTGCAGTAAACAGAACACAATGCCAAGTTGAAATTAACGTAGCTCTTAGAATTATAATCTTAGATATAAAGATGTAATGATCCTGATAAGATGAATGCGACATAATGTCTCAGTTATGTCAGTTAGAATTGAACAGTTCGTCTGTCCAGTTACTATTTAGTACTGACCATGTAGCTTTATACTGTTTTCAGTATTTATTCTTAACTAGCTGTTGCTTACTTCGCCCGCGTGAAATTAATAAATATAGCCTATGTTACTAACAGATAAATTACATTTCTAACGGTGAAAGAATTTTTAAATTCGGTCCAGTAGTTTTTGAGTTATTTCAACATACAATACAAATCTTTCCTCTTTATAACATTAGTATAGATATAGATTTTTGTAATTAATTATGCAATTAGAACTAAATCATAACATTTAGATGCAAAAACAAGCATTGTAAAAATGACAAAAACCAGCTTTCGCCGCGACTAAGTCCGCGTGGAATTAAAAAACAAAAACAGAAGAGAGTATATGTTCTTCCAAACTATCCTCTACGTCTATGTCAAATTTCATCGAGAGTTCAGCAGTTTAGGCTACAAACTCTAACAAACATCAATCCATCCATCTAAACTTCCCCGTCTTCCCGTCCCTTTCGTTCTCTTTGATAATGTAGAGATAGCCCATGCTTTTATTATTTCACAAACAATAGTCAAAACAATTGAATGACGCTGATTCGGAGTAAATATTTAAACAACTGATCGACTTTTGTTTTGGTTTCTTAAACTTTGGAATAAGTGGTTTCTAATAATTAATTTCGAGTTAAACACAAATTAAATTATGGAATACGAAAATTATTCTGTTGTTTGAAGTCTGTTATCCAATTTACGTCACCTGTAGACTGTACACTCGTAAACTATAGACTATATGTGTTTGGGTAGAGGGTTAGGCTACCATAAATTGACTTTCTCTGTGGTATTAAACGGTAAGGAAAGTTGTTAGAGCGGGCACACCTTTGATTAAACTGTCACACAACTGTTGTGCGATTGTCGATTGTTTCGCAGACAATTAAAGTTTTTTTTATAACATAAGGTAGCAAACGGGCAATCAGCCACCTGAGTCCGCCAAAATGGCGAAGCGACTGCTGATCACGGACATCCGCAATTGCAGATGCGTTGCCTACCCTTATCCTACGGAGGAGAAGACGCACATAAAGAGGACACTTCCCTCTCCTATGCATCTCCTCCACCGTCAAATATACTTCCTTTACCCATCCTCTACTTATAAGAAAAGGGTGGTAAAGAGAAAGGGACTTAAATTAGGCCTCAGGCACCACACTCATTAGACGAAACATGGAATTGCTTTCATTTCACGCCTGTCTACTGTGTAGTCGTGGTATTACACCGGTCTTGTCGGCCTGTTCATGCTAAGATGTTAAAGCTAGCACTACCACTGTTTTTACAACATAAAATCTAGTAATGTAACCTCCATATAATCTCATGGGTATCAAAGAACGACTAAACAGTTGTCCGATAGTTTAGTTTAAGGAGTGCACTACATGCATATTGAATCGATAATATTATCAATGTTTATTCGATTTTCGCTTATATAAAACTTTTATCAATTGATACTATTGTAACAATCATATAAGATTACGGAAGTCGTGATGACCGCTAGTGGGGAGGCTAAAAATACACCCGCGTGAAAATAGCAGTTTATATTACCGAATAAACAAGAGATAACATCGAGATTGTCTTACATGTTTCCACTACCGAAACATAATTGAGAAAACATAGTGTTAATAAAAAAATCCCACCAATATTCCTGTACATACGAAAACTTATGGAAAATATACCTAAGTAGCTGTTATTTTAAATAATGCTAAATATATATAATAATAGAAAGCATAGCCTATGTCACTCATAGATAAATTACCTTTCTAATGGTGAAAGAATTTTTGAAATCGGCCCAGTAGTTTTTACGTGAATCGAATACATACAAAAATACAAATCTTCCCTCTTTATAATATGAGTATAGATTAGTTACTAACGCTGAATGTTGCCCGATAGACGAAATACCGTCACTTAAATCCAGGGGTATGTACAACAATGTTTTAACACAATAAATGCGATTCTTTGGATGGATGGATGTTTGTTACGTTACTTAATATCTCTCAAACGGTTTAACGGATTTCGATGTGATGTCACAAATGTGGAACATAGTCTCATAGTCAATTGCTCTTGTCTCTATGGAGAGTCAGCACAGTACGTGCTCTTCCATACATTTGTATCAGCCGTCATAATTGAATCCACTCCTTTCTTAAGGAGTTCATTCTTTTCTCCTTTTTCACTCATTATATCCATACTTTCTGTAGGTATGTAATGATTTTTAAATGTAGAACAGTCTGGAAGAATACACAGATAAATTATTATATGATGTTTCTTTTTTAATTCCGCGCGACAATCGCGGGCAAAAGGTTTAAATTCTATAATCATTTAAGAACACTTGTAAAAGATTTGCATGAATGTTTTTTTACATTTAGTTGTATTTTATCTTATTAGAAGCATGCATACATCTTTGACTAAACTATCGCACAACTGTTTAGTCGCGCTTTGATACCTTTGAGCTTATATGAAGGTGCACACACTAATCGATTGAACTAAACTAAACAGTTGAATGGGCTGCGAAACAATCGACAATCGCACACCAGTTGTGCGATAGTTTAGTCAACGCGAGCTCTAAATGTTAATTCCTTGTTATTTATAAGAACAAGAAACTGGCGACAATATGTCTGGCTGTTTGTAATATATACATCCACGTATGTATTGAATGAACGACAGCGATTTGCCAATATCTCGAACGACACGCAACCTCGTCGAATAACA
>NW_013526582.1:1457328-1475848 GCF_000836215.1 Papilio polytes | reverse complement strand
ATAGAAATGATGTAATTTTTTTCTTACCATGGCATGTTTAATCTATGACATTTCTCGTCACGCATTTGCAGATTTCGGTAAAAGTCGTAAACATTTTACTAGAATACCTAATTCCTTGTCTGCGTTTTATAATCTTTGTCCAAATTTAAATAAAGAACGTTTCGGAATTTAACACGTGATTGTCTATGATAATACTAACCATATCATTTTGAAGAGAAGCCAAACATTTTAAGAAGCACTCACACTCCCTTTTTGCGTCAATCGTTTGTATTGTTTTATTTTTGGCGTCTCCTTGTCTATCTTAATCATAATTTTGTATTCAATACATTGGCAATATATTAAATTAAATACATACTCTTCGATATATTTGCCTCATAACTATCAAGCATTTCCAAGATTCTTCACATCAAAAAGACGAAATGTACAAAATACAAAAACCTCAGAATAAATTCAAGTTTTCAAACGTATCTACACTGTCTCGTAAGGGGAAAAGAAATCTTAATTAAATAAGCTATCAAAATACCTAACTGAAGTTCTGTCGTATTACTTGATCTATGTCAATAGCCATGATAGATTCCAAACGTAATATTATTAATAGAGAAAAGACATGTATTTTCGCACGTGATTTCTTTTGTTTATTGTTTTGTGAATGTATGCCAAACATTATCATACACACCCATACAGATTTACGTCAATTAATAATGGTATGTCAGGGAAAGCCATTGCACTCACGTGTTTTAATAATCGGATATATTATTAATTACATGACGACACACCTCCGGCGGGTGGTTATGCCAATTTCTGCATAGTTATAGTAATGCTTATTGGCAAAGATTATGCAAGAAATAGAAGCGCCGATTTATTATTTTAAGAGACATTTTATGTTCTGTAAAAGACCTATAAGAAATTTATTTAAGAAATTCCAGTTCATGGTTCAACAGTTTTTCAACTGTCTTTGCCTATGACAAGTCTCACAAATAACGCGGTATAAAGTTAAACTTAGGAATAAACTGACTAACATTTGTTTATACTCAGTTTATTTGTATAGCTGTAAGTCTTTTTACAAGCATAACAATAAGCAGTTAGAATACAGGATGTTCCAAATATAAACATAAAGTACAAACGCTTATGTATTTAATTTGATGACAATTTGTAGGTTTGTAGTTACAATTGTTGCTACAATACATTCGTGATAGCGTAACGTTTTGTACAAACGTTTGTGTGAACAAAGCAATAAAGCAATGTATTAATATTGTGTCCCAACATGGTATTTAATTATGATTTTAAATTCATTCACTACTAGCTTTCTCCCGCGACTCCACTTGCGTGGAATTAAGAAAACAATAACAAAAGTCTATGTGTTCTTCCAGACTTTCCCTTACATCTATACCAACTATCATCACTATCCGTTTATCAGTTTAGGCTACAAACTCTAACAAACATCCATCCATCTAAACATTTCCATTTATAATACTAGTTTTCGCCCCCGATGTCGTTCGCGTATAATTAAAAAAAACAAAAGTTAGTTGCCTATGTCTTCTTCCACTCTATCCTCTATGTCAAATTTTATCGAAATCCGTTCAGCAGTTTACGCTACAAACTCTAACAAACATCCATTTAAACTTTCGCATTTATAATATTAGCATGATTAGTGAGATAGTAAGATTTTAAGGGGCAGCGTAGCTAATAAACATGCATGGTGTAGTCAGTGTTCATAGTTCCAGTGGGGCGTCGGGGTGGCAAGCGAAAGCGATCCCGTGGCACCCTGCACAATGGCAAGACGGGAACAGGGGATTTAGTGGGTATGCCCCATTATGGTGAGAGTCCCACATAACTCTCGTGTTCGCCCCGAGGCACGGAGTATGCGTTACGCATTCCCCTCTGTCATAAAAAAAATATTCGTAGTTTGCTAAAGATATATTTGTTTTTTTGACATATCAAGATCATTAACGTACATATTTTTATTTTAAATATATCGCTTTTAATCGTTCTTATTAATTTATAACAGATAGTTATTTACAAGTTACTTTTACGTAATAATTTCCTTTTATACATGTTTACTGTCAGTCTGATATGATTTTATGAAGTCAAAGATTATAAATTCGCATTGATAAACCGTAATGCACAGTTAATATTTAAATAAGGTGTATTGATAGGGGGCTATCTTGTACACCTACGATAATGCTGATAAAAATGATATATGGCTGTATCGTATACGAATGAATTGTAACAATATGATTATGATATTGCTAAATAGATACAGATTTTTTATCTTTAGCTAAAGTGAAGTGATATTGCATATGGATAGCTAATCTGAAATATTGTAGAGGAAAGATTTGTATTTTTTTTATATCGTGGACATGTTATGCGACGAGACGATAAGGACATAAACCAGAAAGTGTTAAGAATGAATGTGAATGGCTACAAAGAGGAAGACCGAAGAAAGTAAGGATGGATTGTGTGAAAGAGGATATGCTTAAGAAAGGAGTGGATTCAGATATGACGGCCGATAGAGATGTATGGAGCAGCACATACTGTGCCGACCCTCCGTAAGGGATAAGGGCAAGTTGATGATTTGTATTTTTGTATGTAAAAATATACTGGATTTAAATAAATCTTTTACCAACTTAAAATTCGGATTTTAAAATCTTAATTTCCCGCGAAAAAACTGGCGGACAAAAGTTAGTGTGTTTGGGAGTAAAAGTGTTTTTCTAACTATCGATTTTAAATTAGGAGTTACCGTGAAACGTGATTTAGGGCTTGTCCCACCACTGACTGATAGAGGCACCGATAGCTTAAATAGATAAATGTTGTCTAACAAAACTTATAATTATTAGGATACTAACATGAAACGTTATAATTCCCGAATTCTTTTTTTTTCTGTATGTTTTTCTGACATATCGATATGGTTTTTACTCCACGCGTAACATTATCAATCATGATATAAATAGGCCAGTGGAATAGAACACAATATCGTAGGAATATTTTTGCCCTAAATGCATTGTAAATACGACTGTAACAATACGTATGATAATATTTGAACTTCCTGTTTGTTAGAATGTTGGTAACTGTTTGATTTATTTAAAAACAAAATAAAAAAAGTTATGACAAACTCTCACGTTCTACCGTATAGGTATAGAATGTGATATATTATTTTATTTACTTTTTTTTTAATAGGAGTATTATTGCTAACAATTATTATGTTTTTAATTATCTTTGATTCAATTATATCTTTTTTTTTATAACTGAGATTAAAAGTTTTGTTTAACACTAGCTGTGACTCGCGACTTCTTTCGCGTGAAATTAAAAAAACAATAAAAAATATATCCTATGTTAGTCATTAATAACGTAGCTTTTTAATGGTGTAAGAATTTTTAAAATCTGCCCAGTAGTTTTTGAGTTATTTCAATACATACAAAAATACAAATCTTTTCTCTTTACAATAATAGTATAGATATGTTGAATAACAACGCCGTTTAGTGTAACGTATCGAAAAGTGATTGATTTTTTTTTATTTTCACATATTGATTTTTAATTACAAGTTCACGTTTTTATAATATTTATAACATCCTGTATAACTAACAAACTATTGACAGTTTATCGGATTACAGAATAATACATACGTTTTTTATAATCCTGATAAAATTGTTTAGATAATATATCTGGCGTTAATGTCGGTTGTAAAGTAATCGGCCACCTCGATAGCTCTTGATATATTATGCGTATAGTTATTACCATAATTTTAACTAAATTGAATGTTTTCTATATCTACACATGCAATAAAATTGGAGTGTCTGTTTGTAATATTACAAGAAAAAATCCACATTTCGGGAAAATGATGTATTTGCGACGCTAATACATGGATAAGATACGAAATGAGTATATTAGAGGAAGTTTGAGAGTAGCCCCAGTGGTTGAGAAAATAAGGAGTAAAAGGTTAGAGTGGTATGGGCATGTTATGAGAAGGGATGAATCGCATGTAACAAGAAGGATGTTAGTTATGAATGTGGGGGTACATCGGTAGAGGTAGACGTAGAAAAAATGGATGGATTGCGTGAAAGGTGACATAATCAAGAAGGGAGTGATGACAGATGACGGATGATAGAGTGCTTTGTAGGACGAAAACCCGGTGTGCCGACCCTACGGGAGTAGGATAAGACAGGGGAGATGATGATGAAGATGTATTTGCGATGCTAATAACGAAAATCGCATCGCAATCGCGGGTAATCTCCGAAACGGCTGATTTCGACCAGACTTTCACTGAAGGGTAGCTGACATAGACGGGCATATTATAGGTTACTTTTTTATCTTAATATTGCGTGGACGAAGTCCCGCGCAATAGCTAGTTCACTATATTTTAACTATGCTATTGCAATTCGGGGTTAAATGCAAAAGCCCGCCAAAATCCTTTACTGTCATTTCTTATCTGTTCTTTTCCCTCATTGTTTTTTTATTATACGGCGTTTTGTGCATGTCCAGGTTCTGCATTAAGCGTGATGAGTGTTACCAAAAAGGTTGCACGTTTTTACCGGCAAACAATTAGTTTGCTGACAATATTTTTTATATGTATAAAATTATCGTTTATCTGACTCATGTAGGATAAGATGGGATTTAATTCATTGTACTTCAATTCAAGGTTACAATGAGCAAGTCATTCAACAGATTATAAATACGCTGACCAACACATTTGGATCTATATAGAAACTAGCTGTTCCCGTGCGACTTCATTCGCATGAAATTATGAAAATTGTTTTATTGATTACAATTGTCAAATTCAATTACAAATGTCAAAATGACATGACATGATGACAACCTTGCTTTCTTGATGTTC
This sequence comes from Papilio polytes, assembly GCF_000836215.1. NCBI lineage: Eukaryota > Metazoa > Arthropoda > Insecta > Lepidoptera > Papilionidae > Papilio > Papilio polytes. The sequence continues at coordinate 1,471,017 of NW_013526582.1, read as the reverse complement.
GCGGCAACTTATGGCCTCTTTTTTTATCCAAAATATTTTCCCCTAAGTTCAATGGCGTTAAAATATATAGCCTTAAGCATGACGTAAGTGTAGGACTTTTTATTAAAAAAGGAATTATTCAAAAACATATTGTAATTGCTGACATCTTAGGCAACAAAGTGTGTGTTTACGCTTTATTATAATAGTATAGAAGTATAGATAGATGACGAGATTACAAGTGAAATTGCCCTATATAACGTTTTATGTCCTTGTTTTTTTCAAAGGGAATGTAAGAGACGTCATTATGTATAGGTATTTTAAAAACATATGTTAATGATAACAATGATTGCAAGATTCATATTATCTGATGAAGTTTATTGTTTTTTTATCATCTAAAAATACTTAGAAAACGGTAATGGAATAACTTTAAGGTGGTTAAGTTAAACCAAGAAAGTGTTTGCGATAGTTTTTTGCTTTATTTTGTAGTTCGTGAATTAAAAATTCATGAGTTGGAAACTTGTTTTTGCCTGCGACTTGGTCTTAGTAAGTAGCCTATTTATTCTTTAAGACTATGTTTTACTGTGCTTTTTTGGCGATACGTAATAACAAACAAGAATTAAGATATAAAGTGCATTGCCCTTTTAAACTAATTAAAGGTATAATTGAAATAAATTGTTATTGTTTACAGTTGATAACATTAATTAACTTTTTCGTGCGATATATTAAATCGAATGGATGAAAAAAATTCTTTTATTTTATTTAGAAATCTAACAACGAAGTTTTTTTTTTAATTTTCACATTAAGGCTGTAACTAAATTTAAAAGCAACGTCTGATAAAACACACCGGTAGAGGTAGACGTAGAAAGCGATGGATGGATTGTGTGAAAGGTGACATGATGAAGAAGGGAGTGACAGATGACGTATAGAGTTATGAGGAGGACAAAAACCTGTTGCGTCACTACGGGAGTAGGATAAGGAGGTAGATGATGATAATGTCTGACTTCAGAGTATAAAAAATACTTTTCTGGTATTAGGTAACTGTTGCCCGCGACTTCGTCCGCGTGGTATTAGAAAACATACGAACTATTTAAATAACAATAAGCTACGTATCCCTCGGGAACCGGACATTTCTCGGGGATGAACCTTTTCCCACGTGTACTCCAGACTTTGTTTTATATCTGTGCCAAATTTCAATGAGATACGTTAAAACCGTTGCAGAATGATCGAGTAAACATTAAAAAACTAAATTGATAAATCCCATGGGAACCGTAACTATTCCCGGGATAAAAAGTAGCCTATGTGTTCTTCCAGACTATGCTCTATATCTGTGCCAAAATTCATAGAGATCCGTTCAGCCGTTCAGGCTACAAACGCTAACAAACATCCTTCCATCCATCCATCCATCCATCTAAACTTTCACATTTATAATATTAGTAAGATTATTGGTAGTTTTTTTCTTCTAAGAACTACTACTGCAAGACATGTAATGTATTACAATACGTTACGAAAGAATTTCATTCAAATGACTCGTAATTTATTTAATCAAGGATTTATATATTAACGTATTTACCTCACGTGGGATAGATATGCTATCAAATAACGCATTGGAAAAACACTAATCAATAAACAACTCATATGTTCAAGATAATATATTTAAAAAAAAATAAAACTAAAAAGCGTAAAAACCGACCTAATCTATAATAATATATACTTCTATACAAATATAATAAAGCGTAAACACACACTTCTTTGTTGCTAAGATGTCAGCAATTACAGCATATTGTAGAATATTTTTTTATTTAATAAAAAGCCCTACACCTACGCCACGCTTTAGTCTGTGTATTTTGACTATTAAACTTAGGGGGTAAATAAATCGGAAAAAACCTTCATGTGTAAAAAAGACCTTAAACTACAAGATGCCAACATTAAGGAAGCAAGGTTATTAAGGTAATGGTAATTTTGACATTTGCAATTAAGAATTTGACAAATGTACACAATAAAATAAAGTTTTCATAATTTCATGCGGATGAAGCCGCACAGGAACAGTCTCTCTATAAAAGGTATTTATTTTGGATTTTCTCTCTCATTTTCTTTTACTCGGAATGTTTATTCATTTAATAAAACAATTATAAGATTTGTTTTGTTGTTTGTATGACGTCACAATAAACAAAGATCCAGACAGAAAGATTGTTTACTTTCTCACTGTTTACCAACATAAGGGCAATAATCAAGTTCAATGGGGCAATAGAATAAGCACAGATAATATTTATGACAGTTGATAAACTCTAAGGGAAATGAACGAAAGAAAAACAATAAATATGCTACGATTTGAAGCGTTACGTGAAACGGAACGCGTCGTCATATACCCCCACAGCGGGATAACTGAGTTGATTTTTCGTTCATTTTCAAGACATTAATTATAATAAAATTCGTTAATTCATTATTTTCTATTTAAATAACGTTTAATTCACATAAATATGTAATTATCTACCATTATTTGATTATATCACTTCACTATTACACGACTTAAAAAAATATCGTAGGTAAAGGCATGTATGGAATTCGACGATCGCTTAAAGTATAAAGTTAGGGGGAACGCATCAAAATCAAGACTCATAAATTAAAATTTTATAAAAAAAGAATCTTTAAAATGTATAACTGTTAAATATAAGCAAAATGCTATGGAAGAACGGGACATTCTGTCACAAGTAAATAACTTACTTACAAGAATGTCCCAGGACAAGAAATCTACTTGTAAAATATGTATGATTTTAAGTAATAAATTATTATTATTATTACATGTCACCGATAGACCGTGAAAACCGCTGGTTTGCAATTTGCTATTTGATTTAAAAACAATATAATTATTGCTAATGAATAATCTATTGCGTAAATGCAGTTCAAGATGAACGTGTTGTAGTTAAAGTGATTAAGATGGCATTATAACAATGATCAGACACCGTTAACAGATTGAATAAAAATTAATGGAGAAAATTGGAAAAAAACCCACAGTAACTACTATTTTACATAATAACAGACATGAATAAAAAACGTCAAATTCAATAGTTATTATAAAAATGTCCTTTTGTTTTTACCAATCATAATACGGACATCATTTAAAAGGACGGATTAATCATATTAACAATAACGTTACGTATTACGTGTTTCTTATTAACATAATTGACTATTTTCTTTTGTAATCGTCTCATTGAGTCATTGTTTTAGTTCCTACTACAATTGAATTGGATATGAAAAACAACTAAAAGTAGAGGTTATAACATAACCTATGTTTTACAATATTATTTTTTATAATAATTATTATTAAAGAGCATATTTCTGTATTATTATTTAAGGCATAAATGTTTAATTTTTGCCTATATCGTGTTCCGTAAAAGGTTGACATCAAATCAAGAGCCAATATTCGTATTGTCTTTTTACAAAAATGACAAAATTAAGGATGCCAAAAATAGTCTATGGTGTGCTCTTACGCCTAATTTGTATGCTCTGGGTTAGGTTATAAATTAGTTGGTTGGATAAGGTTATAAATGTAAAATTAAAAGCTAAATGTTTTTTCGGGTTTGGTAATATCAAGAAATGACATGATATCCAAATTATTTTAGGTTAGAATAGTGAAAATTAAAACAGTAATTCTAATATTAAATCTTCCAAAAACAAGGAAACGAAAATATTTTCATTTTGTTCCCGCCTCGATTTGACACATTGTTTGTTTTTTTTTTAATTACGCGACATGCAGTGGCTGAATGCCGGTGTCGTTGCCCGACAGTTTATAAAATGTATTTTAGTAACAGGAACACAAATCGAATTGTTTACGCATAGATATCGCGTATTAATATTAATCGCACATTTTACTATTAAACTAATCATATTTTATGCGAATGTTTATCGTCTTGTTTGTTTTATAATTTCCAATATCGTTTGCAAAGTCAAATGCGCGGGAAATTAATTTTCATACAAGATGCATTTTATGTTTTGATAGCTGTGGTATTTTTGCTATATCTTAATGCGTTTAATTTAATTTTAAAGTAAAAAAAAAATATTTAAACTCGCGCCTACTTTACGGCTTAAGGCAAATTAAAAAAAGACTAGCTAATTTACATACAAAAATCTAGTTTTTCTTAAAATAAAACATTCTTACAGACTCTTATTAATTAATAGTTTTTGTACCTTTATCACTTTTATTAATTAAGACTGAATTTGCGAAATATCCCTACAGATAAAATAATAAAAAAAAACACTGGCATCACATAAATTTCATAGCACGATTTATTTCCTCGTTCGAAATTCAAATCACTCTCAAATAATTGACAGTTGACATACCGATGCCGGCGATGACATACTGCCGCCACAACTGTCCCGCCTCCATCCTGTGCTGGTGACTGACTGCTCCGGTCCCGACCGGGTCGTATGCGTAGCTCGCCCTATCTGCCATACGTCACGACACGTCACGGCGACGTCACGCGACCGTGATGCGGGGTGCAAGATCAACGCTCAACGCACACTTCGGAATCTGTAAATAATTATAAAAAAAACATACAGAATTTAGTACCTCCTTTTGGGAACTCGTTACCATTGATTAGTGAAAAAATAAATCATTTTATAAGACAACGCCCATTCGAAATACTATAGCAACTGCAAATATGTTACTATCCTACGGATTACTTATTTTGATACATATTTTAAGCCCAATTAACTCAAGAAATTTAAAAAAATGGTTCAGGCGTTTGGGCTAATATCATATAGTACTTATATTTTCATTTATTAGTACCTAGAATTGTATTATCTGTAATTATTATTTAATACGTAAGTTATTTGGACTGTCATCATTCGGTGTGGCATAATGACTATCTAATCAACCGGATTTACTTATATCTGACATATTCAAGGACGTTTATTTCCTACCCAATTAGGTTTATACCTGTGAAAGTCAAAGCAAAATTCAGTTCACAATCAAATCAAATCAGTTTACATTTGTCAAATTATCAATAGCCAATGTCAAAATGACAGGGCTTAGCAACCTTGATAATCTTGCTTCCTTGATGTTGGCAGCAACTTATGGTCTCTTTCCCGCATTAGAGTTTTTATCCAAAATATTTACCCTCCTAAGTTTAATGACGTGAAAATAGCCTAAAGCGTGATGGTGATAGGGGTTTTCATTACAAATACAAATATTAAAGAAAGAATTATTCAAAAATATGCTGTAATTGCTGACATCTTAGGCAACAAAAAAGTGTGTGTTTACGCTATATTATAATAGAAGTATAAGTATAGATAACTAGCTTTCGCTTGCGACTTCGTCCGCAAATAAATAAAACAAAATTAAGTAGCCTATGTTTTCTTCCAGACTATCATCTACATATATGCCAACATCGAGATCCGTTCAGGAGTTTAGGCTACAAATTCTAACAAACATCCATCCATCTAAACTTTCGCATTTATAATATTAGTCTGAAGTACGATTATGTATTTGATAATCAACTAATTTATACACTTATCAAAGAGGAAGTATTATTCGTAATCTATTACAATTGCGAAAGCGCGTGGAAAAACCCATCAGATTTCGTAAATGTAAAGGAAACTCATTTATGCATATTTTCCGTTTTTTTCTAAACAGCCAGTCATTAAACGTAATTAAATTATGATAGCGTTTAATTAATTATTGATATGACTTTATTAATGGTCTCCGACTCTGGCCAGCGACTCCGTCCGCGTAGAATAAAAAAAAACGAAAGTGAGTAGTCTATGTGTTCCTCCAGACTATTATTTACATCTATGACAAATTTCATCAAAATTCGTTCAGCCATTTAGGCTGCAAACTCTAACAAACATTCATCCGTCGATCTAAACTTTTGCATTTGTAATATTAGTATGATAGCATACTCCCGCGACTCCGTCTGCGTAGCATTAAAAATACGAAACTGAGTAGTCTATGTGTTCTTCCAGACTTTATATCAATACCAAATTTCATCGAAATCCGTTAAGCAGTTTTGGCTACAAACTCTAACAAACATCCATCCATCTAAACTTTCGCATTTATAACATTAGTATAATCTGTAAACATAGATGTTTAATCCCGAGCGCAAAACGCGGGAAAAAAAATAACGTTTTGAAATTCGAATCTCCATTAGATACCAACCTGTATGAAACAAACCATCTATAGGCTTTACATATAACTTTTGAATAGTATTTTAGTATTTCAATAAAGAAAATCTAAACTAATTGTCCAATAAGTAACCATTAAAACTTTAAAAATGGTAGTTAGTTTCTTTTTAATAAGCGTCAGTCGTGATTCTTTGAAAAGTTTATTATTGTCTATTCTATGTTGCCAAAGGAATAACGTAGAATAATGGCGTAGACTAAAATAACGTAAATATACTGAATTTAATGCTAATGTACAAATTGACCTTGTTTTAAGTGTAACTAAGTGGAAGAAACGTTTTCGTGACGTAAGACTACTCCGGGATTTATTTGTTATTTTGAGGTTATGTGTCAATAATAAAGTCTGATATAAATAATACTTCTTATTACAAGTTAAATATGTGCTCCATAGTTATTTAAACTTTAGGACAAAATGACGCGAAATAGTGAACTCATGGTGACCTTTTGTTGTTTGTAAAAAATGACATTACGAAATTCGACTCAAAGAGGTCTATTTGGTTTTTTAGGTTATATCTCTATGGTGTGATTTTTTTTTTATTTATAAACTTGTTCAATACTTTCTAATGTTGTTTTTTTTTCATTTATCCATATCTTTTAAGTAACCTTATTGTATATCTTATTATGTATCTTTTTATTTGCGATATGTGCAGATATATTTTTTATTTTGCTTAAATGACATTGATATTGGGTTACTATCACGCCGTTTATCAAATAACCTATTAACTTGAAACCTTCATAAAATATATCAAAAGATTATGGTTATAAACATATTACACAGTAGAACCTCGATAACTCAAACCTCGGTAACTTAAAAACAACTATAACTTCAAAAAATAATATGTTCCCTTTTCATCAGAGCCCAAAACGTCTATTACATAGACCCTTGATAACTTAAAATATTTTGTGTTTCCCTTGGACTTTAACTTATAAAGGTTTTACTGTACAATAAATAAGAAAATAACGAAGTACAATCAAATTTCTTCTACAGCTCTACAGTCCTTTGTGGGCCTCGGCTTGGTCCAGCAACTTTTTCCATTTCGGCCTATCTCTGGTCACATTTTTCCACTAAAACTTTGGTCTTCCTTGACTTCGAAGATCCTTTGCGATTACTTGTTATAACACATTTAGGTACTCTAGTATCATCCATCCGGTCTACGATGCCAGCCCATCTGAGCCTGCCATGTGACCTGCTCATTTAAGCCTGCCCGAAGTATTTTTTTTTACCACAGACTTTATTATTGACACATAACCTCAAATTTGGTTTGCATATTCAAACGGTTTGCAAACAAACCTCCCGTATTGTAGCTGTTATGTCTATAATATACAATTATTATTACTTTGATGTCGATGTCAGCCGAGATAGGCAGTTGATTTCTACGCAACGCTTCCTACATTTTTACCATAACAATTGACAATTGAAAGTATAGTAACAATTAAGTAATGAATCTATATTGACTGACACCGACTTCAAAGTAATAATATTTTTACAATACAGACATTACAGCTACAATAAGGGAGGTTTACATATTCAAGTAATTATTTTGTTACTTTTTAGTGTACTGTTTTTTGAGAACATTTTGTTTTTAGTGTATTTTTATTGTCGCTGATCTTTGGACTGCGCACTCAGTCAAGTATTTTTCAATGCGTTAATACCTCTTTTGTTTTCCTTCCGGTCAGGAAAATGTTCCGATATACGCATTACGTATACTTAGAAGGAAGTGACTTTGTTTTAGTAGATATGTATGCGATGCGTGTAATGAGTTTAGTTTATAGTTCTGTTAGTGTCAAAGATCTTTGTTAATAGACTAATAGCTAACGTGAGTTGATAATTAAATTTTCGTGAGTCATTTGTTTTAAGGAAGTTAAGACAATGATTAGTTCCTTTGTTTTCAAATTTTAGGGCCTGTCCCACCAAATTGTAAATTGTCTGATAACTATCCGACGTGTAAATGTGTGATGGATCGGATTTTGTTCTCTTATCTGACAGTGAATCTGGGGCTTTATCAGCCTGTGGTGAGACAGGCCCTTACACTTATTGCTCTACTCTTTATAATTGGCCACTAAATTATTGCTTTTGTGTATGTTTTCTATGATATAATAAGATATTCCAAATAATATGAATTCCTATTTATTTAAGTGACGTAATAAAATAATGCTGTAAACCTATTCAAAACGATTCTTTTGTCTACGTGTATTTTATATTGCAATTGATGCATATCTAAACGATTACTCGGTCACTTCTAATAAAACGTAGGCAAATGTCACCTAAATACTGAACTTTTGGAATTAACATTTATCAAGTAACATATCTGACGATTTAAAACAGGCGTTAGTTTAAAAACGCCTTTTACTCTTTTAATAGCAATGTTGCGTTTAAGAAAATTAGCGATATATTTATTCTCAATCAGATATCATTTTTCACTGGTATTTAATTACATAGGCATTGTAACTAACTATACATAGGCATAGATAAAACATGATACAGTTGAAAATTAGCGCCTGCAAATATGTAATAGCAATATGACACATTGATATTTTGCAATTATTGTTTAGATTATTTTTTAAATCGATTTATTGCTCAATCATGATAAAAATATACAAGTGGTTGAGTATGTAGTATGTTTATAACTATGTGAATTCCCTTTAAAGTGGTAATAATACTTGAAAATGGTAAATTCCATCCATTAACTATATCATGACTAGTAGAGATTACTGGAGTGCTAGTAGTTACGTTTATACGACTTATTGTCAAGGGCAACACTTGTACTGAGTGTTTACACAATATTTGTTGCATTATATAAAATTAATATTAATAATTTAGATATACAGTTAATTAAATACAGGGTGAACATAGTTATGAATTAACTGAGTAAACGTTATTGCGTCATTGGTCATAACCAAAAAGTTTACGAGGAATTTTGCAATTTGTATCTCTGGTCTATTTAGCAACTATATTTTATCTGTTTCTTGAGAATGACTATTGAAATAAACGTTATTTTAGTAAGCAATTGTTTTATTTAATGAAAATAAGTACGTCAAATTTAAACAAAATAGGTTATATTTTTTGGCGCTAGACGTTTATAGACGTAATCAAGGTTTTATTATTTTAATAAATTATCTTTAGATTATCAACAAAGTCAATGTCAAAAATAATTAATTATTGCTAATCGTAGTATCGGAAAGGTTATCAATTTATATTGAACTAGCGGTCATCGGCGACTTTGTCGGAATTAAAAAAAAATTTGTCTCTTTCCGGTCAAAATTGTCCCACAGCTGTTCCAATACCCGGAACAAACGGTCTTGCTTGACAGACATTTTAAAAATTGATTTTTCGTTACCAGCAATATAAATATATCATGTAATACAAGACTTTTGTCTTTTTTGTATGTAATATATATCTATGTATACTTCTATCTATACTATTATAATGAAGCGTAAACACACACTTCTTTGTTGCCTAAGATGTCAGCAATCACAGCATATTTTTGAGTAAATCTTTCTTTAATAAAAAGCCCTACACATACGTCGCGCTTTAGGCTATATATTTTAACGCTATTAAACTTAGGGGGTAAACAAATTTGATAAAAATCCTAATGTAGGGAAGGGACCATAAGCTACAAGCTGCCAACGATGAAGTAAGATTGCCATGGGGTTGTATTCGTGTCATATCATTTTGACATTTGCAATTGATAATTTGACAAATGTAAACAATAAATTAACATTTTCCTTTAACGGATCGGATGAAGCCGCACGAGAACAGCTAGTGTATTATTTTTTTATATTAACGCAACAAGAATAAGACTTCATAGAACTAACAATTAATAAATAAACAATAACAACTCCCGTAATTGCTGTATGATTCTGGTTTTAATTAGGCTTCGTTATTCGATTTCATACATTTATTAACATTAAGTATACATAGATATTTAACTAGCTATTCGCATGCGGCTTCATCCGCATGAAATTATAAATTTATTATTTGCATTTGTCAAATTCTCAATTGCAAATGTCAAAATACCAATTACCTTACTGGCAATCTTGCTTCCTTGATGTTGGCAGCAACTTTAGTCTCTTTCCAACATGAGGGTTTTTATGCAAAATATTTACCCTCTAAGTTTAATGGCTTGAAAATAGATAGCTAAAGCGTGACGTGAGTTTAGGGCTTTTTCTTAAAAATGGAATTATTCAAAAACATGCTGTAATTACTGAGATATAAGGAAACAAAAAGTGTGTGTTTACGCTTTATTATAACGAAGTATAGACTAGCAATACGAGAAAATACGCATTACAACCAGTATTGTAACTAGATGTTCTTATAAATACACGATACACGAATAATCGATTCAATAAATGTAGACATGTGAAAATTTAGACATGGCATTACTTCAAAATTAAAAAAGAGATTGTATTTCAGAATTTTCATCGTTTGGTAATATATTGAAACAAGTACATAGAGAAATGTATACGTCAAATAATTTTCCGAATTCCTATATGTATACTTTCTATACTATTATTATAAAGAGGAAAGATTTTATTTTTGGATATTTGTATGTATTACAATAACTCAAAAACAACTGGGCCGATTTCAAAAATTCTTTCACCGTTAAAAAGGTAACTTATCTGTGAGTAACATAGGCTAAATTCTGTATCATTTTTTAAACGCGGGCGAAGTCTGTAGTAAAATTTTAAAATACGCTGTAAGGCTGTTTCTGTTTTAAGTTGTACTAAAGCTTTTTTTAATTTAATGAAAGAATAACATTTATTTAGACATCAAAAGTATAATTAGTATACATCTTCGTACGAATGGACCCGCTCGCCCGGTGAAATACCACGACCACACCGAAAACAGGTGTGAAGTGGCAGCAATTCCGTGTTTCGTCTGATGAGTGTGGTGCCGTAGGCCTAATTTTAGTCCCTTTCCCTCTCCACCCATATCTTAAGAGGAGAGGATGGGAAGGAAAAGTGGATTTGACGGTGGTGGAGACGCATAGGAAGGGGAAATGTCCTCTTTATGTGCGTCTCCTCTTACATCATTTAAGGGTAGGCAACGCATCTGCAATTGCGGATGTTTATGAGCAGCGGTTGCTTTCCATTTTGGTAGATTCAGGTGGCCGCTTGCTTGTTTGCCACCTTAGATCAAAAAAAAATAACTAATAAGTTCATCTGATTTTGTTTAACTCTACACACTCACACGTAAATGCCGTTTTATTTTAATTTCAAGTGGTATTATTTAGTTACTACCTACAATTCCATTATACATTTTTTACACAATAATACGCGTAATGTAGAAAACATTAATAAACAGAAGATAATAATTTATCTAGATGTAAACAGGTACATAGATTTCTACATAGTTTATCTATAGTTAAAAATCATTGCGTCATTTTATTACAAAAACTAACTACGAATCAACGCATTTGAAATCAATCCAATGATAGGCAACGCCTCTGCAATGTGTTCCTATGGGCAACAGTCGCTTCGCCATATCGGCCAATTTAGGTGGCCATTTATTTACATCGAATGGTAAAAACCCTGGATTGTGGTAGAGTTTTACAAAACTGGTAACTTCCGCGACTTCTGTGCAGGAAAAAAAACTAACCTATAATGTTGCCGCGTACGAATGTTACTTTCGCGTCAACTTTCCGTCAAAATCGTTCCACTTGTTCCGGAAATTACAATTCTATAAGCTTCTAGGGATAAATGGAGGAATAGACGTATAAGAAGGGGATATTTTTACTTTTTGTATGTCCCTTCCCCTGTCTAACAAGGCAACGTATCAAAAACTTATAATTGGTTGGAGACGGTTTTAGAAGGTGGCCTTAGGTGGTGGTAATATACCTTTTACAGAAAAAAACCCTATCCAAAGTGTCTCTTGGTATAATATTTTTTAATCTGTAGTGAAGCATGTCATAGAGTAAACAATAAATCCTAGTCATTTGTCAATAATGACGAACTTATTTAATTAGTAATTGCTCTATGATGAGAACAAACTGTTAGCAATATATCTATTACAAATTGGCGGGAATTTGCATAACCTTATTGACATACACAGGTTACAAGTTGTGTATATTTGTTAACAATGACTGTTACTGAGAATCTCGTATTTATATGACAAATAATCCATATGCAATTTATACTTTAGTTTTACTAATATTATTAACAGGAAATTTTATGTGGATGTTTGTTAGCAGAAACCTTTATAAGCTCAAAACGGATCTATGTAATACATTTTTGTCTGGAATGGTGCATAGGCTATTTAAGTTTTGTTTTTATTTCCACTCTAACTATAGGCAAAAACTTATTATATTACATTCGTAAACTGTTTTGTAAACTGATATGCCAAAGGGGGCGTAACATACTTTTGTATTAGTGCTCGGAAAATTAAAAAAATAATATTGGAGTTGACTATACTGTTGTTTATTTTGTCGCTATTAAAGAGGGAGAGTGGTCGCGAGCCTCAGGAATGACGAAATGATCCGGAGAGAGAGAGAGAAGAAGGTCGCCTATTTTTCATCGTAACGCAGCTTTTCTTGATTTTTGATTGTTACAATCAACCTTATTATAAATTACTCAATATATTTATTGCTTGTGCATTTAAATCTGAATAGATTTATGGCAGTTTACGATAAAAATGCAGAAAAACATGATTGTGTTTACATAAAACTGCAGACAAGTTTCAATGCGAAATATTTATTAATTACTTAGTATGGGAAATCCACAACATATAAATTTTTATGTTTATTTTACTACTAGCCTTCGCCCGCGACTCCGTCCGCGTTGAATTAAAAAATACTAAGTAGCCTATGTGTTCGTCCAGACTGTACTCTACATCTATGCCAAGTTTCATCAAGATCCGTTCAGCCGTTTAGGCTACAAACTCTAAGAAACATCCATCTAAACTTTCGCATTTATAATATTAGTAAGATTTATCTTAAATAATTAGAATCTTATTTTATTTAATCCAAATAGCTTAGATAAATAAATGAATTATTATTATTGTTATTATTAATTACGAACTTAAAAAAACAATTGTCATCGTCATTTGTATAACAATTATTACCAGCCAGTGTCAAAAAAGGTTGCATATTTAGGTGTCCTGTGTTTTTGAATAAAAAAAAACAACTTACGTCAATTTCCCTCCGCAGGTGGCTTGATGGTGACACCGTCGCTGACTGTGTACAAATGATAACCTAATCAATGTCGGATATCGCTTACGTACAACATAATATTAACTGTTAATGAGACAAGATAAATCAATTTTTATACTGTTTTTCTAGATATAGTTGTGTTTTTATTAGTTTGTTATAAAATATTGGCGCGAAAGTCAAATGTCAAAGAGAGTCGAGTTGCTTTTGTCTTCTTTTTAATTTGACAGCCAGTTTCATCGGAAATGTTTGTAGTTAATATTAACTGTTAATGAGACAAGATAAATCAATTTTTATACTGTTTTTATTTATTTATTTTATTTATTTATTTATTTATTTATTTATTGCAATTAAATTATACAAACATCTATATAAAGTAACAACAATA
>NW_013526582.1:1450828-1457281 GCF_000836215.1 Papilio polytes | reverse complement strand
CGGAAATTTATGTAGTTACATAATTTTGTGTAAATTGTTAGTTAAGTAAATTATATGTTAAATGGCCGAGTAAAATTTAGGATAGTATAAAATTCAACATTGAAACATTGGCATTAACAGTTATCTAAAATTCAAAACGAACAATAACGGTCCAAGATGAGGATTGTAAAAAAGAAAAAATTAAAACATTAAATTACAAATTAATGCATAATTAATTAAACACTTACAATTAAAATATTCCTGGCACAATACAAAAAAAGGTCTTGATTTGAATTTGATTTTAAAAAAAAAACCGCGAGTCACTGCAACGGTTTGTTCACTTGCAATTACGGCAGTTATGTGATAGAAACAAAATGATGTGGCATTTACAACTACTTTACAACGTTTATCTTGTAGCGCCCTTAACATATTACTTATATAAAAATATCTGTACGTCCGTCTGTTTAAAATTATATTCATGTCGCACCTTTATTCGTAAAAAGAATTAACTCAAAATTTATGTATTGGGATTTTTATCATAAAGGACATTATTTTCGGGATTAGAACACGACTATTTCAATTGTCAAAATGGAATGAAAATAAAAGAGATAGCACAACCTCTTCTTCTCTCATTTCAAATCTCCTATAAACATGACAAACTCCAATCGCTATTTCCCAAAAAAACATACATTCTGATTTAATTTTTTTATGAATAAAGGTGAGATATGAGTATTCTATTTCTTAAACTAATTAGAAATAGTTTAATTATATTCAAATAAAAAAGTAATTATTATGAAAACTCACAAATCATCATTGCCAGCTCACCATACATCCCATTAAGGGGCTCGGAGCCTAAGTTAGGGTGCCCTAGACAATAATTAAATAAACTAATTTTTTCACATTAAGAAGACTGTAAATGGTGTGCACGTTAGTTGGCGATGCAATAAACCTTTTTGTGTTTTTATTTTTAATCCTCGTTCAAAATAAGAATATATGTTTGTGGCGATGTAACTTGCATGCGTAGTCTCGATTACGCATGTCAGAGTTCGAGGAGAAAAAGAATGTCAGTAGATTAGAAAACTGTAGCGAGTAACGGAAGGATGTAAAATAAAGATATATAAGAAGATAAATACTTCTTTATATTTTTTTATTAATTCTTTTTGTAAATAATTGAATGAGTCTTCAATAAGATGTTACAACGCTAGGCTGATTTGTACATAATAGTCTATTTGTATATTTTTATTAAAAGTTGTTAGTTTTGGTTATTTTCTTCTTATTTATTCTTCACGCGTTCCTTGTTCAAGCTCGTCTCTTTCATAACATCTCCAAAATTTTATAGTTAAATGGAATATTTATAAAAACGGACGACGCCGCGTTATGAGTTTATAGCTTGTAAAATGCAGGATGGGCCACTTGAAATGTTGATATCAGCATTTACTTTGAATTGCGGAAAGTTAACGAGTGATTAAGTAAATATTCCAGTGCTTATTCACTTCTAGTTTGCTAGTTTTACATACTGAATAACTTAAGTATTAGAGTAAGTAACTTAAGGTGAAAAATCAATGGATACAGTAACTTAAAATGGTTAACCGAAAGACTTTACTTATTACCACATATTTTAACAGTGGTAGAGCCCGCTTTAACATCTTCGCACGAATGGGCTGGCTCGCCCCCAGTGATACCACGACCACACAGAAGACAGCCGTGAAGAGAAAGCAATTCCGCGTTTAGTCTGATGAGTGTGGTGCCGAAGGAACAATTTTAGTCCCTCTCCCTTTCCACCCTTTTCTTAAGAGGAAATGATGGGAAGGAAAAGTGGATTTGACGGTGGAGGAGACCGATAGGAAGGGGAAATATCCTCTTTAAGTGCGTCTCCTCCGTCAATGAAGGGCACGCATCTGCAATTGCGGATGTTTATTGGCAAGGGATGCTTTCCATTTCGGTGGATTCAGGTGGCTGCTTGCTCGTTTGCCAACAAATGTATATTATAAAAAAAACTCATTAACACTTGGCGTGCGGGGAACACTTGCGCTAAATTACATGTGCAGCGGGTGTTGTTTTAGTAAATCGCGGGGATTTTTCGTTCATCGGATATTTCGCAGTAAATCAAAAACTGCTATATTATTTACAACGAATGTTCTAAATACGTATTTTTACGTGGTCCGCGCTTCAGCGACAGTCTGCAAATACATAAAAAGGCGTTCCCCGCATTTCAAGTTTTAAGTACCAGCTTTTGCCAGCGAACCCCTCCGCGTGGAATCAAAAAATGTAGTAAATAAAATATGTGTTCTTCCAGACTATCCTTTACATCTATGACAAATTTCATCGAGATCCGTTCAGCTCTTTTGGCTACAAACTCTAACAAACATACTTTTAAACTTTCGCATTTCTAACATTAGTAAGAAAGGGATAATTTCTAAAGCCTATAAAGATATTTGTACTCGAAATTTGATATAAAAGTAAGTAAGAGTGTACTTTGTATTATTTTTTTATTGTCTTTTTCCCTCTATTTCTGCAATAAATTTCAGATATCGTAGAAGATAAGACGCAATCGATGCACTTGTCGCCTTATCAAAGGTAGCAGTAAGCAGGAGTTAGCACTTGAGTTTGCGCTGAAAGATTTCCTGAATCAATTACATATTTACAGGTATTACAGAAACACTGTAAAAAAGCATATTTTTTCATGCTCCGTACAACATTACTTGTATCCCAACAAGTTACTAGTAGTGGAAATTAACGAATGAAGACTACAATTCTCAAGAGAATTTAGACAATTGCTGTTACCCTCGACTGCGTCCGTGTAGTATTAAACAAGAAAAAGTAAGTAACCTATGTGTTTCCAGACTATGCTTCATCTATGACAAAATGGAGAGCCATTCAGTAGTTTAGGCGGCAAACTATGACATCTATTCATCAAAACTTTCGCATTTATATTATCAGTAAGATTGAACCACTGTTTATAGATTTTTTGCTTCTTTCCGATTTAAAAAACCGCTATTTCACTGATAGTTTATACTTCTTATTTTATATTTTCACCACCGTTGCAAAACGACAGCGCCATGTGGGAATATCAAATAGGCACAAAATACCACGACTCATAGACTATCAATGTATACAGATTAGAAATGTTTAAAAAATCAAAAATACTGGCTGTTATACGTCAAATTAAAAAAAAATCCAAACCCAACTGGTTTTAACGTCACTTGTCATAAAGTCATAAATGTAAATTCTCGAGTGAAGATATTGTAAGCAAAATGGTTTGGCTAAAGTGAAAATAATTCCGAGTTAATGACGATTGAATTAAAATGGCGTGCCATATGAAAGTGTTAGAAAAGATTAATCCAGACATCGATTTGGATACAAAAGCGTCTAACATACTAGGTTTTGGACTCGAATCGAAACTTGACGAATTAAAATATGAGATATTACAGAAAATCGATAAAGAATTAGTCGATTCTCAGAACGCGAGGGATTTTGTTACACAGAAATATGACGAACTTTGTAACAAAATACAATTCCTAACTGAATTGGATGCTACGGTTACTGGATTTCGTGGTGATGTCAAATCCATAGAAAAACGACTTCTTGAATTAACTAATAGAATAGATGGTATCGAAAAAGTTGTTATATCAAGAGATTGTTCGGGATCTTTATTACTTTGATAGTGTTCTTTTAAATGTCTTGTAAACGATATTATTGTGACGTGTTTTTATTTTAATGTTCCCTTTTCTGCCATGATTGTCATTTCTATCTGCCAACACAATCATCTATCTATACTCTATACATATAACTAGCTGTTGCTCGCGACTTCGTCCGCGTGAAATTAAAAATAATAAAAAATATAACCCATGTTTCTCAGTGATAACGTAGCTTCTTAATGGTGAAAGAATTTTTTAAATCGACCCAGAATTTTTTGAGTTATTTTAATACAAACAAAAATACAAATCTTTCCTCTTTATAATATTAGTATAGATAAAATTGGAGTGTCTGTAATATGAAAAGAGAAATTACAGATTTCGGGAAAATGATATATTTGCGATGCTGATAACGAAAATCGCATTAAAAAATGTTTTTGTCTGTTAGTCCGCAAGCGATGTTTGATCCGGGTAATCCCAGAAACGGCTTGGCCAAACGCCCGGACTTTCACTGGAGGGTAGTTAACATAGTCGGGCATATTATAGGCTCTTTTTTTAATTCCTTGCTGCCAAATTGGCGTAAAGGGTGGTCCAAATTTGCGCTGACAAAGTTTGCAGGCGACAGCTCGTACTATTACTATTATAAATGTAGTTTGCACGGATGGATGTTATGTGAAAATGTCTTGTCGGAGACGATATTTGGCATAAATGTGGAACATAGTCTGAAAGAATACTAAAAACTCACTTTATTATTAACGCGCGGACGATGTCGCGGGATAAAGCTGATATTATATTTGGATTAGGAGTGGTAAATAAAATAATGTGTACATTACACGAAGTTTGAAAGTAGCGCCAGTGGTGGAGAAATTAAGAAGCGAAAGGTTAGCGTGGTATGGACATGTTATGCGACGAAACGATGGGGACATAAACCAGAAAGTGTTAAGAATGAATGTGGATGGCTATAAAGGTAGAGGACGACCGAAGAAAGTATGGATGGATTGAATGAAAGAGGATATGCTTAAGAAAGCAGTGGATTCAGATATGACGGCTGATAGAGATGTATGGAGCAGCACATACTGTGCCGACCTTCCGTAAGGGATAAGGGCAAGTCGATGATGGTGATGATAAAATAAAATAATTAATAATATCCCAACATTTTATTAGCAACAATAAACATAAAATGTCTAATTTGGTGTAAATAATAAATAATATAAAACTAAAAGAATTAATAATTATATTTCACGTTTCATATTAAAATAGTGTAAAATTTGACCGATACTTGACATACAAAAGTTTTCTTTAAAAAAACTGCATTCAAGAACCGGTATTTAGATTAGAATATATATCTTATAGTATATTTGGTATATTTCGTTCATTATTTACTTAACACTTATATAATAATATTGTTCTGCATTAATTTCCAGCTATAAAACTAACCTACACTATTACCTTGATCACATCCATTTTAAAACAAACAAAATTCATTCAAACCGCATTTTTTATTTCTTATTATAATTTTTGTCCAATATTAAATATATTTTTAAACAACTCATAATTGACATGCATTTTGTCCAACTGATTCCCATAATTCATTACACAATAACATGGGTTATTTAATTAAATAAAAAGTGAAAATTACACAAATATATTAAAAACATGGGTTATAATAATTAGATTTGTTCGTCAAAGACAACCACAATGAATAAAATAAAATATTACACACATTTAATTAATATAATAATTCATGTCTTCGAATATTTTGGACTGATCTTTGCATCAAAGAAATGCGATTTTTCCAAATATAAAAAATAAAACATACAAAGTCTCAATCATAAAAACATCAAATGTACAGAACGAGCGATTTCTTAACTAAAATATAACTAACAAAACTAACCTCTAAACATTCTTCCCGCCTAAAATCGCCTGAATCTGCGACACAGTCTTCCCCTTTGTCTCTGGTATTAAAAAGAAAACGAAAAACACACAGATAACCATAAACGCGGCGAAAAACCAGAAACAACTGTAAATACCGATCGCATCTTTCATCAAGGGGAAGCAGAGTGTAACAATAAACACTAAACACCAATTAGCGACCACAGTAATCCCAGACGCGGAACCTCTAAATTCAACAGAGAATAATTCAGCCATCATCATCCAAGGTATGGGACCGAAGCCTAAAGAGAACGAAATAATAAACAAGACTAAACAAACTAAAGGAAGCCAACCGAACGACGCAACACTAGCTCCACCCGCTTGAAGTTTGAAATAAGTACCAAGAATGATAAGACAAAGACCCATTATAATACAACTCTGGAGAAGAAGAAGACGTCTTCCAGCTTTTTCAACTAATAAAGAAGATATATAGGTGGCGATAGTTTGGACAACGCCCACGATAATTGTGGCGATAGCTGGTGGTATATTGGAGCCAGCGGATTGGAAGATGTTGTTGGTGTAGAAGATAACAGCGTTGATGCCGCTGAACTGCTGGAAGAACATGAGTCCAAGGCCGCATACCAGCGCCATACGGGACGCCTTGTTTGTAAGCATGCTCAGCATACCAGCACGTTGTCTTGCTGCATCATCCACCTGAAAAGAATCAATCATTTTTGATTCGTGGATAAAAAAAAAACAGTTATTCTAGCTAGCTTTAGCCCGCGACTCCGTCCGGGTGGAAATAAAAAAGTAGTCTATGTGTTCTACCAGACTATGTTCTACATCTATGCCAAATTTCATCTAGCAGTTTAGGCTACAAACTCTTAAAAACATCCATCCATCTAAACTTTCGCATTTATAATATTAGTATGATAGATAAAAGTTTTACTTACATCTTTCTGCATAT
>NW_013526582.1:1448766-1450313 GCF_000836215.1 Papilio polytes | reverse complement strand
GGAAGAACGCGCCCAAAGACCCTCGGATAGAGGTCTCTGCTATCTCACCGATGTACATCGGTGCTGTTACGCAAATGCCACCTGGAAAAAGCAGGAATATAGGTCAAAGAATTGATACAGAAAATATACTTTCCACATTTTATTTGATTCTTGCCTGATTTATAGTTTAGAGTGGTTTAAAGCTTGATAGGAAACGTAAAACGTAAAAATGTACTAAAACTGGCTTTAGTGGTACAGTTTTACAATTAAATATTAAATCCACGTTTAAACTCTAGGTTTTCAAATCTAGTAACAACTATGTTTTGAGTAATTTGTTGGTTGTTTAAGAACTCGCTAAACATAAAGTTATCGCTACGGAAGATTATTTCCACTTTAAAATGACGTTTAAGTTTAAGAAAACTGATTGAATAAAAACTTAATAAGTTCTAAACCTAAAAACGACCTACAATTAACAATATTCTATACTATGTTACATATGCATATAAATTAAATTATAGTTTTATGGCTCACCTCATTTAATTATAATTTGTAATGACTCAAGTCCCTAGTTTGTTAGCAACGCGTAAGGCGTATCCGTCGCAAGTAAAAAAAGCAAACTACCCAATAAGAATGTGCAGGGTTCTCACAAATCTAGGTTTAAGAACCTAAATTAAAAGACTATTGTATAAAATGTGTTTAGAAAAGTAAATAAAAAATAACAAAACACTTACCAGTAGCAATACCAGCGAAGAATCTAGCTGCGATCAGCATACCAGCTCCGTTGGCGAAAATTGTCAATAACCAGTTGACCATGAAGGGTACAGCAAGCAGCAATATAGTCGGCCGTCTACCAATGCGCTGGACTAACACACCAGCTGGCAACGCGCTTAATGCGGCCCCTATAGCTAGAATCGATGATACTAGTGAACCTGAAAAATAGAAATTATTAGAACACGAGAAAGCAGTATTTTAATGGCTCCTACATAAACTATTGTATGAAATCTTCAGAGCGGTCGAACCTTTTACTAAACTATCGCAAAACTGTGCGCGATTGTCGATTATTTCGGTCATTGTACGAATAAAAATCGAGTAGTGTACTTACATAAGTTGTGCGATAATTTAGTCAAAAGTATGATCATCATTATCAACTTGCCCTTATCCCTTATGGAGGGTCGGCACAGTATGTGCTGCTTCCATACATCTCTATCAGCCGTCATATCTAAAACCACTCCTTTCTTAATCATATCCTCTTTCACACAATCCATCCATACTTTCTTCAGTCTTCCTCTTCCTTTGTAGCCATCCACATTCATGCTTAACACTTTCTGGTTTATGTCCCCATCGTCTCGTCGCATAACATGTACCACGCTAACCTTTTGTGTCTCAATTAGTTTAGTCAAAAGTATGCGCGTTCTTAAACATTACAATTGTGACAATCTACAATTCTTTCTAATGCTACTTTCACACATGGTATTTAACAAATTATTTAAAAGCAACACACAACAAGGTGTAAAATTACAAAATGCTTCCAATAATCTTTTTTTTTTTATACAAAATAGGGGGGGGGG
>NW_013526582.1:1445889-1448669 GCF_000836215.1 Papilio polytes | reverse complement strand
TTCCGCGAAAACCGCACGGTTGTGGAATGCCAGCCATCGAGATGGTGAGGATGGTACCTGGCGGTCTGTCGTGTCGTCCGATGACGAAACTACCACAGACATAGATTTATGGAAGGAAGATCAAAATACTGAGTTAAACAATGCCATAAGTTTTAAACTAAGTAAATGCTTTACGTTTATGTAATTCTATTATTACCTTTAGTAGTACATCATACTTCATACTAATATTATAAATGCGAAAGTTTAGATGGATGTTTGTTAGAGTTTGTAGCCTAAACTGCTGAACCGATCTCGATGAAATTTGACACATATGTAGAGGATAGTCTGGAAGAACACATAGGCTACTTACTTTTGTTTTTTTTTATTCCACATAGACGGAGTCGCGGGCGAAAGCTAGTCATTAATATTTATTTGACAAAGCCAAGTTGATTAGTGAAGGAAATAAAGTATGGAAAGGCAATAAGATTCTCAAGTAAATCACTTATAGATGTAAAGTAATAACTTATTGTTTTACCTATTTTGAAAATAGCAACACTATTTTAGCTGTCCCCAAAAAATAAAGACAACAAGCTTTCATCACGTGCTTAACTTTTTTGCATTGGCACAAAAACAATGCGGCGTTGCGTGAAACAAAATGATTGACGTCATATCTACAAATAGATTCTCTTACGTAACTAAACCTGAACGTTTGGCAAATACTGAACTTAGTCGAGCCCCTAACGATGTCATAAAACGGAGCCTTGTGTTCCACCTAACGCGTAGCGAATGCGTAGCGATAGCTAATGGAAATACAAATGAAAGCGATTATTTCAGACCAGAATAATAATCATAGACTGAGATGGGAGAAATATCCAGAGAGAAATCAACCAAGACGCACAGAAGGATATAAAACTAAGAAAGGCTTTAGACGATTTTATTGATTTGCTTCGAACATAAATTAGAATGAACTTACTATGCCATGGTTTTCATTTTTAAACAGTTTGGATAAAGTGACCTAAGACCTGTCCCATCACTGGCTGATAGAGGCTCAGGCAGCTTAAAAATGACGTCACTGTCATATAAGAGAACATAATCCGACAATTCCATCACATAACTTACATGTTAGATTGTTATCAATTTCCAATTTGGTGAGACAGGCCCTTAGTATTTCAAAACTCCCATCTCCAAGACATTGGACATTTTTTTCTCGCATTACATTTGTTTTAAGATTATATCTTTTTATCGCTTTGCATTTAGTGTACAACAGCCGTAATCCAGTTAATCTATATTTACGCAGTATAATCCATCACACACACCAACGCATTACGTACCGTAACCAAGAGGCTGGCAAAAATGTACTCGTCTGTGGTTGTTTATTTATAAAGGGGCACACCCACGAGCTAAATAGTTCGCGGAGATCGTGAGTTTCGAAGCTTGGAAGCTTGCCAGGAATGATAGCGTCGACTCTGAACGATTGATTTGTACATCTTTGTTTGTAAAGCGTCTACTCTATAGAATTTAGCAGACATTAATGTTTAAACTCTACGCATATATTTAACGCCTTATAGTTTATTATGAAAAAGAAAAAAAAAGAAAGTTATAAAATGAAAATAATTATGTATAAGATACCAATTTTTGTGGGACAAAGGGTGTAAGGAAAAATTGGTTTGGATTTTTGAATCTTTTGTCTCTTCCATTTTATGTAATATCTCTGATCCTTTAAGATTACATGAAAATAAGACATGGGTACAAAACTAAAGACTCTTGTTATTACAACTTTACTTATAATCCAATAGCTTTTGCTAGTGACTTCGTCTTCGTGGAATTAAAAAAATAGTAAAAATGTAGCCTATGTTACTTAGTGATAACGTAGCTTTTAAATGGTGAAAGAATTTTTGAAATCGACCCAGTAGTTTTTGAGTTATTGTGACACATACAAAAATATAAAAATGCAAATCTTTCCTACATATAATATTAGTACAAGTATATAGCTATTCAAAAAGAGAAGGACGATCATCTTGCATCTCTGTTGAACAAGACTGCAGAAGAGGCGTTTGGACAGAAGCCAGGAATGATGGCGTCACGTCAATCCAGTTGGATAACACTGGCATGTGATTGACTCGCTTCGGGGTTACAATGAGATCATTTACAAAACGAGAAAATGGTATACCACGTAATGAACTAATCTACAAACTTCTTGTTATGTAGGATGTCAGCAATCATAGCACATTGTGAACTTTATAGCGCACATATTTGACTAAACTATCGCACAACAGTTGTGCGATTGTAGATTGTTTCGCAGCCAATTCAACTGTTTAGTCGCACAACTAAAAATCAAGAAGTATGTCCACCTCATAAGAATCAAAGCGAGACAGTTGTGCGATTTTTGGATTTAAAGAGTTCTTTCACCATTCGAAAGGTAATATATATGTGAGTAACATTGGCTATATCTTATTTTTATTTAAGTTTAGTAACTATTACCAAAAGACGTGCTTCTGGATCCCGGAATTAAATACTAAATTACAACTCGGCTTATGCTGCTACCGTTAGAGGTATATAAAAATGACATATGAAAGAATTGTCGATCTTAAAAAGTTCTACAGAAAAGTCCATAATGGTATGAAGTTATCTATTTTTAACGGTTTGCTTACAATAGCCACTTTTTTTAGAGAAATAAATACCTCAAGTTATTTGCGGTGTTGTATTGATTTTAAATAATAACTTACTATCTTTCGTGTCCAATAAGAAGTCCGCCGGCTGTCCCAGAGAATTGATCAGCACTGATGATCCGTTAACTATTG
>NW_013526582.1:1443963-1445776 GCF_000836215.1 Papilio polytes | reverse complement strand
TTACATGTTACATGTTACATGCAGCTAGTTCGTTGTTACGGTATATAAGTAAGAAACTTGTTAATCGATTCGATTGATTCACTTCGTAACGTTACACCACGTGGTTCGGTACTTTAACGAGACCGCAATTGCAATTCTTAAAGTGAGTTTTCATCGTTGGAATGGCGGAACATAAAATTTTGTTCTCTCTGTTATTTTCTGAGAATGAGAGAGGGACAATAAAACGTTTTTGCACATTGATTCCACAGTTCGCTATAAAGACAGTACTTCACGTTAATTTCCCTTGTCAATATGCTTTAAAAGCAGATATATCTATATCTACGAGTATACTTATTATGAAGATGAAAGATTTTTCGATTTTTGTATATTGAAATAACTCAAGAACTATTGGACCGATTTCAAAAATATTTGCACCGTTAAAAGCTATCATCTCACTCATTAAACATTAATTTTACGCGGGCGAAGTCGCGAGCAACAACTAGTGAGATAAAGTTTAAATACTCCTAGTGTGTTACCTACCTTAAAATCCTGTCGACTTGCATTATCGACACAACGTTAATCTAATTAAGATCTGTTATACCGCTGCTTCCAATGATTCGATCATGTATCTAATTCATGAATAACATACATTTATGTATGTACGAGCTGTTGCCCGCGACTTCGTCCGCGTGGTATTAGAAAACATACGAACTATATAAATAACAAAAAGCTACGTATCCCTCGGGAACCGCACATATCTCGGGGATGAACCTCATCCCATGTGTACTCCAGACTTTGTTTTATATCTGTGCCAAATTTCAAGAGGATATGTTGAACCGTTGCAGAATTATCGAGTAAACATTACAAAACTAAATTAATGAATCCCACAGGAACCGTAACTATTCCCGGGATAAAAAGTACCCTATGTGTTCTTCCCGACTATGCTCTAAACATGTGCCAAATTTCATGGAGATCCGTTTAGCCGTTTAGGCTACAAACGCTAACAAACATCCATCCATCCATCTAAACTTTCGCATTTATAATATTAGTACGATTAGTAAGAAGTAAGATTAGTATGATTACCTACAAGCCGTAGCTCGCGACTCTGTCCGCACGGAATTAAAAAAGACAAAAGGTAGTAAGCCAGACTATCCTCTATATCTAAGCATTTCGCGTTCCGTTCAGCAGTATCATCAGTTTTCACTACAAACTAACAAACATCCATCTAAACTTTCGCATTTATAATAGTTAGATACAAGTACTACTAAATGCCATACACGGGGATATAAATAGGTTTTAACTACGCTCCGTGTACAGCACACCTTATCATCCGACCCTTGTCCTTACGTAGTGTGGGCACAGAATGTACTCTTCTGTACTCAATCTGAATTCATAACCTTAGGCATATACTCTTTCAAACATTTTATACTTCCTTAGGTCTTCCTATTTTTAGACACGTTAAATCTTAATATGTTATTGTAACACTAGCCATTTCCCGCGACTCTGTTCTTAAATAAAACAAAAGCATGCCTACGTGTTCCATACTATCCTCTACATCTATGACAAATTTCATAGAGATCCGTTCAGTTTAGGCTACTCTAACATCCATCTAAATTTCGCATTTACATTAGTAAGTAGGGAAACAGTAATATTACTATTTTAGTTACATAGTAATAACGTCATCAGAGCTATGTTAGTATCTCGATGTGTGAATTGCATTCGATAAACATGCGAGCAAACCTGTACAATGTTAGATAAATAAATATTTACATACTCTGCCAACGATATATGTTGGAATGACGTATTTAGTTCAGCAGACCAATGAATCGATGAA
>NW_013526582.1:1438416-1443486 GCF_000836215.1 Papilio polytes | reverse complement strand
CCAGACTATCCTCTACATCTAAGCATTTCGCGTTCCGTTCAGCAGTATCATCAGTTTTCACTACAAACTAACAAACATCCATCTAAACTTTCGCATTTATAATAGTGAGATACAAGTACTACTAAATGCCATACACGGGGATATAAATAGGTATTAACTACGCTCCGTGTACAGCACACCATATCATCCGACCCTTGTTCTTACATAGTGTGGGCACAGAATGTACTCTTCTGTACTCAACCTGAATTCATAACCTTAGGCATATATTCTTTCAAACATTTTATACTTCCTTAGGTCTTCCTATTTTTAGACACGTTAAATCTTATTATGTTATTGTAACACTAGCCTTTTCCCGCGACTCTGTTCTTAAATAAAACAAAAGCATGCCTACGTGTTCCATACTATCCTCTACATCTATGACAAATTTCATAGAGATCCGTTCAGTTTAGGCTACTCTAACATCCACCTAAATTTCCAAAAAAATTCATTTACATTAGTAAGAAGGTAAACAATAATATTACTATTTTAGTTACATAGTAATTACGTCATCAGAGCTATGTTAGCCCTTGTTAGTATCTCGATGTGTGAATTGCATTCGATAAACATGCGAGCAAACCTGTACAATGTTAGATAAATAAATGTTTACATACTCTGCCAACGACATATGTTGGAATGACGTATTTAGTTCAGCAAACCAATGAATCGATGAAAAGTTGATAATTGTAAGGATATTAAATCTTCTATTTATATATATTTATCTATACACAATAAAACGAAATGTCGCCCGAAAACTTCGTTAGCGCAAATTGGACCAACCGTTACGCCGTTTAAAAGCGCGGAATAAGGATACGGAGATTGGAGTGACTGTAATATCAAATGATAATACCAGATTTCGGGGAGATGATGTATTTGCGTTGCTGATAACGAAAAACGCATTAAAAATGTTTGCCTGTCTGTCTGTCCGCAAGCCGCGTTCGTTCCGGGTAATCTCCGAAACGGCTGGGCAAATTTCGACCGGATTTTTACTGAAGGGTAGCTGATAACGACGGGCATATTATAGGCTACTTTTTTCATTTTAATATTGCGTAGACGAAGTCGCAAGCAACCACTAGTGAATAATGTTATTACTCGGAAAACAGAAAATGTAAACTCATATTCTTAAATATGGGTACTGATTAATGTTACTGGGTGTAATTTAATAAACACCGTTCATGTCGTAAGGGCAGGCGTACATCTTTGACTAAATTATCGGACAATTGTTGTGCGATTGTCGATTGTTTCGCAGTCAATCCAATTGTAACTCACAACTAAAAATCGAGTAGTGTGCGCACCTCCATATTAGTTCATAGGAATTAAAACGCGAAAGTTGTGAGATAGTTTAGTTTGTTTACCGTAGATGAAGCATCTTTGCGAGCTCTTTTGTTTCTTTATTTTTTAGAGAGAATGGTTCAAATTGCTGCTTTATAGATGTTAACATTCAAACTTCTACGTAAATAATTATTCGAAAGAATTCAAGTTATCTTTAAATTATTTTATTATTAATTATATCACACTTCTATTTGTTTGACCTGTATAAATATTTACTCCCTAATGTTCCAATTCACAATCTTAATAATATAAACTAGCTGTTCCCGTGCGACTTCATCCGCATAAAACTATGAAAATTTAATTTTATTGTTTACATTTGTCAAATTATCAATCGCAAATGTCTAAATGGAATGACGATGACAAACCATAGCAACCTTGCTTCCTTGATGTTGGCAGCAACTTACGGTCTCTTTCCCACGTTAAGGTTTTTATACAAAATATTTACCCCCTAAGTTTAATGGCCTACAAATATATAGCTTAAAGCGTGACGTAACTGTAGGGCTTTTTATTAAAAAAAAGATTTATTCAAAAATATGTTATGATTGCTGACATCTAAGGCAACAAAGAAGTGTGTTTTTACGCTTTATTATAGTAGTATAGATGTGAATGTTTATATGGATGGATGTTTGTTAGTTTGTAGCCTAAACTTCTGCACGAATCTCGTTGAAATTTGGCACACATAGTCGGGAAGAACACACTACTCAATCTTTTTTTTAATTCCTCACAGACGGAGTCTCGTGTTAAAGCCAGTATGGATATAATTTCCTTATTGAATCATTTTTGTTTATTCGTTCGATCATTCTGGAATTCCTTATGCGTAAGTGACGTTGAACAACACGGATCGTATATTGAATATTTAAACCGCGGTCACGTAAATAAAGCTTAGTCACTACAAACTTTATATACTGACGTATTTTCCTCGAAATGTGTAAAAAGGCGTAAACCCATAATGCCACACTATCGTTTTGATTGCTATGAGCTTATGGAGGTGCGCACACTACTCGATTTTTAGTTGTGCAACTAAACAGTTGAATTGTCTGCGAAACAATCGACAATCGCACAACAGTTATGCGGTAGCTTAGTGCAAGTGTGTGCAAGTTAAAGTCCAAGGGAAACAAAAACCATTTTAAGTTATAGAGGTTTTAAGTTATCAAGGATCTATGTTGTAGAGGTTTTGGGCTCTGATGGGAAGTAAACATATAATTTTTTGAAGTTAGAGAGGTGTTTAAGTTATCGAGGTTTGAGTTATCGAGGTCCTACTGTACTCGTATGTACTATCGAGGAATCTGACGGTGTCCCTTCAAAGATATAGTCTTTTCAACATTTTGAACGCATTACAAAACAACAATCAACAGGAAGCAGATGTTATATGTCTTTACGAAAAAAAGGTCGTCAATTGAACAACTTTTATAGCACCATTTTATCTCATTTGTGTTACACTGTTTAATTATTTGTAAGCCGCGGAGTTTGTCTCGTAGCTAAAATGTGGTACAACGTGAAGTGGTCTGATTTTACCTGCGACAGCTGCGATATACTGGTTGGTCTTTTTCGTCTCCCCTCCCCTCTCCTGCACCGACAGCATATGCATCGTTTGTTTCTCCATCTTGTTTTATTCTAGATCATTCTGGAACAAAAATAAATAAAGCTTAGTGATTTATAGAAGTAAAAGGTACAGCTTTCGCCAGTGAATCCACCCGTGGATTTAAAAAACAAAACTAGTAGCCTATGTGTTCTTCCAGACTTTATATGTATGCTAAATTTCATCGAGATCCGTTCAGCAGTTTAGTCTACAGACCTTAACAAACAATCATCCATATAACGCTTCTTCGCATTTATGTTATTTCTTATTAGTTAGTATACTAGTCAGCCATATGACACCCACTGCTGGGCATAGGCCTCCCCCAACGATCGCCACGATGATCGGTCCTGTGCCTCCCGCAACCTTGACCAGATCATCGGTCCATCTTGCGAGAGGCCTACCCACACTGCGTCGACCTGTCCGTGGCTGCCATTCCAGGACATATATTATAGTTAGTATACCTTACTAATATTATAAATGTTAAAGTTTGTGATGTTATAACACGCTTTAGGCTATGTATTTTCATGCTATTTAATTTACGGGGTAAATAT
Organism: Papilio polytes; assembly: GCF_000836215.1. Taxonomy (NCBI): domain Eukaryota; kingdom Metazoa; phylum Arthropoda; class Insecta; order Lepidoptera; family Papilionidae; genus Papilio; species Papilio polytes. The sequence continues at coordinate 1,439,988 of NW_013526582.1, read as the reverse complement.
ATTAATCGTGATGCGGAAAAGGGACAAAAACTACAAGCCAATAGCAGAAAAGAAGTAAGAAGCCATGGTAACGGTAATTGCTATCTATTGTCAACAGGCTGTTGTCATTTGTTTATTTAAATTTTGACATTTTTAATTGAAATTTTAACAGATGTTAATAAAATAGTGTTTTTATAAAGTAGTGATAACAGCTTGTCTATACTATTATAATAAAGCGTAAACACACACTACTTTATTGCCTAAGATGTCAGCAATTACAGCATATTTTTGAATAATTGTTTTTTTAATAAAAAGCCCTACAATTACGTCACGTTTTAGGCTATATATTTTCACGCCATTAAACTTAGGGGGTAAATGTTTTGGATAAATAATGTGGGAAAGAGACCATAAGTTGCTGCCTACATCAAGGAAGTAAGATTGCCAAGGTTTGTAATATCATGTCATTTTGACATTTTCTATTGATAATTTGACACATGTAAACAACGAAATATTTTTTTTATAATTCCACGCGGATGAAGCAGTATGGGAACAGCTAGTAGATGATAAAGCAGTAACGCAATTTAAAATCTATGACCAGTTCAAGTGCAAAAGTCGGCCGTCATTTGAACGTCTCATTGAAATTATTAATGCAGCCCAGCTGACCTGTGGTGGTTGTCAAGGTCGAGGCATTGCACAATACTGTCATAATTAATGTGGCTACATGTTAAGGGTTCTATCTATACTATTATAATAAAGCGTAAACACACACTTCTTTGTTGCCTTTGATGTCAGCAATTACAGCATTTTTAAATAATAATTTTTTAATAAAGCCCTACACTTGCGTCACGCTTTAGACTATTAACGCCATTAAACTTTGGGGTAAATATTTTGGATAAAAACTCTAATGTGGGAAAGAGACCATAAGTTGCTGCCAACATCAAGGAAGTAAGGTTGTCATCATGTCATTTCATTTTGACATTTGTAATTGATAATTTGACACATGTAAACAATAAATAAATTTTTTATAATTTCATGCGGATGATGTCGCAAGAGAACAGCTAGTTTTATATATTTACTAGCTGTCGCTCGCGATTTTGTCTATCAGATTTTCATACTTATTACGATCTTTATTTTCTTGTCTATAAACGCTTAGTAATGCTTAAACGTCCATTGTGACAAACGATAGCGATTGACGCCGAAACATTATCTGTATGTTCGTACGATAGATAGTAGAGTGGTTACTGTGGAGTGGTCACTTCAAAGCGACCTTGCAGGCTTTCCTCATTATCATATCATGTATATTTATTGATCCATTAATAACGAATTATAACCATTTTAGTACCACTTTTAACGCTGTTAGCTGCGAGATTTCTTTCAAACCCTTATAGAAATTATTTAGCGTGATAAACTAACTTAAACAATCAGTAACAAGGTTTTTATTAATAACAAGATGTCGCCCGCAAACTTCGTTAGAGATAGACCACCCAGTACGCCATTTTGACAGCGCGGAATTTTAAAAAAAGTACCCTATAACATGCCCGTCTATGTCAGCTACCCTTCAGAGAAAGTCCTGTCAAAATCATACAGCCGTTT
>NW_013526582.1:1437069-1438360 GCF_000836215.1 Papilio polytes | reverse complement strand
ATCGGATCAGCCGTTTCGGAAGTTGCCCGAAACAAACGCGGCTTGCGGACAGACAGACAGTTTTTTTCAACGCAAACATAACCAGAGGCTCCAATTTTATTATATGTATAGATAGAAGATTAATTTAATAATGAGATTTAACAGCGTTCACTATTATTCTAATTAAATGCCATTCTATTTGCATTCAATGATGACTTGCATTAACTTTTTAAGGTTAATTTTTTTTCTAATTCGATTAAAAACTCTTTTGTTTGATCAACTACGGATCAAAGATGAGTCAGTCTGTCAAAGAATAAAATATGCTACAGACTGTATAACTGTTTGAAAATTGTCTAGTAACGCAATATCACAATTCCAGTGCTAACTGCTACGACCGTAGTTATCTTGTTTGTTCTTGATAAAGCGAATCGGTTGGCGGCACCACGCCCGCTTTTATCGATTTTATTACGTACAATAATATTCCCATCCGATTTTATAGCCCACTAAAAATTTACACTTTTATGAACCTCTTGAGAGTGTTTAATATAAGTTATAATATTAAGTAGTTGTAAAAACTGATTTCTATTGATTTGTTAGTAATTTTAATCTAGATCCTCTGTTTAATTTTTATTCTATTTGCATAATGGGGTAATTACATATTTGTAGTATCTGTCACCGTACGTATCCCGAGTTTTGGTAATGGGAAATCAAGGTTGTAATATTAATTACATCTGATTATAGCTGCTGTCAATGCCCATAAGAATTAATGTCTCGAGAGTTAATTGTTTTGATCCATTCATTATAACTACATATTTAATTATTGTGACAATTCGTTCTCTTGAGAAAATGAAAGAACAAAGCATAATTGTTTATGGTACAGTTATTCAATATGGCGCTGTCAATTTTGGCGCTATTTTCTTGATTTTGTAGTGCATCAATTAATTAACTTTTAATCTATATATATATGATAAAATTGGAGTGTCTGTTTGTAATATCAAAAGAAACATTCCAGATTTCGGGAAGATGATGTATTTACGTTGCTGATAACGAAAATCGCATTTAAAATTTTTCGTCTGTATGTCTGTCCGCAAGCCGCGTTTGTTCCATGTAATCTCCGAAACGGCTGGGTAGATTTCGACGGGACTTTCACTAGAGGGTAACTGACATAGACGGGCATATTATAGACTACTTTTTAACAGCTAGTTAAAAATATAAAGACATTCTGAAACATTTTAGATTCGACGATAATGATTTTCGCAATATTTCTATTACGAAATTTGTCTCATAATGACAAAAGTGTCGCTATCATAGA
>NW_013526582.1:1435501-1437055 GCF_000836215.1 Papilio polytes | reverse complement strand
TTATATTAGAAACGTAATATATCACATGTTTAATACTATCAATAAATAATCCAGAGCTGGAGCTATTCAAAAGGATTACATTTTACAGTTTTTATCACGAACAGTAGCTCCGGATAAATAATCTCGACTCGATAAGTATTTTAGTATCTGTGCGAACGGCACAGATAAGGTAACGGAGACGTGGACGAAAAAAAAAACATTGATAACCCGACGCTTACAAAAAAATAAAAAAACCACAGATAATAAAGTCATAGGCATCAGAGTCTAAGATACTTTTTTCATTCATATGCATATATGCACCGTGATTTTTGTCTAGAAGGATATTATTAATTCTAAATACACTTTCCTTTTGCACTTTATCTACCAACAATTGAAATGTTCACTAGATAGAATAAATTTACATTACACATGTAAATTAACGAAGGCCGATTTATAAACATTTTTTGTACATCAAACCTTGTCTGTATGTTAATTTGAATTTAGTTTCAGTTTTATTTACAAAATCAACACAATATTCTTTGTCTTGTATATTTCGTAGATCATAGAATCAAATAATTGTTTTGGGTAAACACGAAAGTGTTAGGAGACTTTTTTAGTGAAGAGGGCAAAGACGGACAAACGACGTCCATGGACATCCGCAATGAAAAAGGAACTACCGATGCATTTTTTGTCTATGGCTATGGCAGCCATAGACATAATAGATAGAAGTTACTAAACGTATTACTATTTTTTAAAAAACTTTACTTTGTTATAAATGGTTAGACTTTTGAATATATTTTTTTCTGCAGTGTACAACTCTGAGTGGGTTCTGCCAAGCCCCCATATGATATCCAACGTTCCACAACACCGGAAAAGGTATTTGTCGCTAAATAACTGAGTCGAGATGATTGTCGTACGTGGGCCGTCTCGATTTAACTGGAGTTTGAACTTCACTATAATACTTCTTTGTTATGTTCGTATTGTTGTACTCTTTAGACTCTTAACCTATACTCTATCTACACTATTATAATAAAGCGTAAACACACTTTTCTTTGTTGCCTAAGATGTCAGCAATTTCAGCATATATTTGAATAATTATTTTTTTCATATAAAAAGCCCTACACTTTTGTCACGTTTTAGGCTATATATTTTTACGCTATAAAACTTAGGGGGTAAATATTTTGGATAAAAACTTAAAAACCCTAATGTGGGAAAGATACCATAAGTTGCTGCCAACGTCAAGGAAGCAATTGATAATTTGACAAATGTAAACAAAAAAAAATCATAATTCCATGCAGATGAAGCCGCAGGGGAACAGCTAGATCATAATAAAGAATATTTAAACTTGGTATAGACGGGCATAATTTTCTACTAATCGTAAGTACTATAGTTGTACTTAATATCTTAAATTAAACATTAATATTAAAACTTAGACGGACTTATACCATCTAGATTGACGAAATTACTCGAGGAGGGTATAGAGCACTCTAAACAAACGTATATGCAAACATATGAATGGAAGCAAGGTTTGTCAGAACTATACCAAATCGAGGTCATTAAACTCTGCTACATCTA
>NW_013526582.1:1422833-1434882 GCF_000836215.1 Papilio polytes | reverse complement strand
CCCAAACCCCGGTGCCCGGTGAAACGATGGAGACAGTGGGGTTTTAGTTGGTATGCTCCTGCTTATCGGGAGAGAGTCCAACATAACCTCCACGCCTTTCCCCTCTTAGGGCGCGGGGGTATGCGTAAAGCATTTCCCCACTATAAAAAAAAGCTTTATAATGATGAAAGAATTTTTGAAATCAATCCAGTAGTTTTTTAGTTATTTCAATACCTACAAAAATCCAAAAATAAAAATCTTTTTGACCGAATTCCCAAAAGTAGGAGATACTCAATTCGTCTGTATGTTTTTTTTTATTTGTGTTACGGCATAACTCCGCCGCTAGTGGACAGATTTTGAAAATCCTTTTTTTTATCCGAAAGGTAATGCTTGCAGGTGAGTCCCATTTTTTTGTTAAACGAAATAATTTCTTGAAAATAGTAAACCTCCCTTATTGTAGCTGTTATGTCTATATTGTACAATTATTATTACTTTGAAGTCGGTGTCAGTCAATGTAGATTCATTACATAAACGTTACTATACTTTCAATTGTCAATTGTTATAGTAAAAATGTAAAAACCCTTCCGTAGAAATATCACTGCATACCTTGGCTGACACCGACATCAAGGTAATAATAATTGTACAATATAGACATAACAGCTAAAATAAGGGAGGTTTACTATTTTCAAGGAATTATTTCGTTATTTTTAGTGTACTGTTTCTTTTTTTTTTTGAGAAGATTTTGTTTTTAGTGTATTTTTTATAACAAATGTATAGATATGTGGATATCCATTGTAACTAATAGTATTAAGTTTTGAAATTGAAAAAACCGTTCTTTTATCCGTTGAACTGTTCAGTTTATAACCTACACACGCATTTAACTGATTGGCTTTTCAGTTAAAACTGTCACAACTGAGCGTATGTAGTGAGGGAATGTTACTCGCACGGATCAACTTTAAATTCAGAAATAATATTATAGTTTGTCTAAGGGTGAGTTGCACCATATCGCCGGTTAGCGTTAAAGTTAAAATTATTTGTAACGGTAATATTTGGAATAACCTTAAAATTTGCTAAGGGTAATAAGATAGATTAGTTTGATAAATGGTGCATATGAAGTATCGAATTCAATTTGTATGAAGGCAAATGCCGTGCTTAATAGACAGGTATCGTAGTGAAATAAACACGCAGCGAACAATTATGAAGTATCGATATTCGGTATAAATAATTGTCGAACTCAACTAAAATTATTATTTTCTTATTAACTAATTATATTACAATTGTAGTGTGTATTATAGTGTAGAAAATGTAGCGATGACAGAAATAATAGCGAAATTCAATTCGATTACGTACGGCTGTAGTAGTAATAAACATTTATTTACTCTCATTATTTGTTATGGTCATTATTAATTTGAGAAAACAGTGTTTTTTTTTAATTCATAAGTTATAACTATAAATACATCAATTCCAACATCAATAAGAATAAAAATCGAAAATCGATAAGATTCATGACTGATTTTACACAACCCATCCCTACTAAATTTGAAGTAAATTGTCAAACTAATCTAAATTATTTAGACACACTATAATATGATGTAATATCTACTTTTTTAAAACAAAACGAAAACAACTTGATTATAAAAAAGACAAAGGTCAGATTAGATAACTCGTGGTGAACTTCGCGGGTTTACACTAACGTTGCTTACAGAGAAATTAATGCCATCTCTATCACTCTGTGTAAAAAAATTGAGATAGCAATAAGTTTTTGGATACGTGCATATGCAATAGAAACCCGAGGTTAGCAATTTGAAGACATGAGTCCTAAAAATTTCGCGGGAAAAACATAAAATTTGACAAGTAAATATTATAAATTGGCATTATATAAAAATAACTATTTTCGGATCTTGTGTTTATTTTTTTGTCTGCCAGATTCTCAAATCAATTATTGGAATGTTTCCAAACCTACGTTTCGTTTTTTTGCAAGTACCGTCAAATCTATATGATTTATTCTCTAAATGAAAGACAATATGTTTTTTTCGAAAATCTTATAGAATAAAACTGTAATTTTAACCAAATCTCATAATAGTTACTAAATCTACAAAAATAATAGTTAAAATTATTATTTTTTTTTATACCTACTTACAGCCAACATTTTCAAAAATCGTGTTAAAAACATTGTTTACGCTAATCATATATCTTACTAATATTATAAATGCGAAAGTTTAGATGGATGGACGTTTGTTAGAATTTGTAGCCTAAACTGCTGAACGGATTTCGATGAAATTTGGTACAGATGTAGAGGATAGTCTGGAAGAACACATAGGGTACCCACTTTTTTTTTTAATTCCACGCGGACAGTGTCGCGGGCTAAAGCTAGTTTTTAATTATTTATATTTATAATGTTAATTTATGTTTCAATTCATATTTCAATGTAGTTAACTACTGTTATATTATATTTTCCTTATTCATAGAATTCGTCAATAACAGTCGTTATTAAAATTTTATTTTCCTATAACCAAATAACCTCATTATTTTGTACATAACAAATGTTAAAATATGTCACATATGAAAAGTTCAAAATTATTTATAAAAAGAAACATATTTCTTTTTTCTTGTAAAGATAATTATTGAATAAATTATTTATGAAAAACAAATCAATTTCAACTTTTCATAGCACTTTAGTTGATATAAAAATGTAACCGGTTACTTAACAGCGTTGTTGCATAACCTAAATCTAGATTTTTGTCTTTAACATCTAAAATTAAAAAAAATAACAATAAAAAAACAAGTTAAAAATATCAAAGGTAGGTAAAAAAATTAATTACTCACCACGAAAAAAATAATCTTGATTTACAAATAAATATTACAAATTAACAAACGCACTGGCCACTTATACACATTTAATAAAAATCGTACTGGCGACTTACAAAATTATCTTTTTTAAAATTATGTAACAGGCCGGTCAGTTGGCGCGCTCGCTTGTACTGCGACCGAATGTACGATCGCACGCCGCCACTTTCGGTACACTAGCCAAATAAAATTTCAATTTACCTACTACATTACGTATTTCGTGGGCGTGGTGCAAAAACAAATATGTGACGCGCTTCTCATCTAACCACAATAAGCTAAAAAAACACACATAAATCAACCTAAACATTTGATGATCACTCAATAAACTTAAAAAAAAATAAAAATGAATGTTACATTTGGCGCCTAAAATAATTTTTCGCACAGCTTTTATCTAGTTAGCAAAATAGATAACAGAAATTCGTCCGTGATTTATATCGCTTTTATCGATTTTTAGTATTTATCTTAAAAGGGTTTTGGCATATGTAGCGTTCTAACTTTGAAAAAAAACTCGACGACCTTAAGCTAGGGTTGTGAAAATATTAAAAAAAACCTTGTGTTACATTTTGTATTTATTTCTTAATACTTAAGGTAAGAAAAATGATATGTAATGTAACTTCTTTTGTGGTTTAATATAACCGCAATAGCAAGGAGGTACATGGTACTCGTTACGCAAACATTCTCATAAAAAAAAATATTTGTATTTTGAATCTAGAACACAGCGAAGTTTCTGTTATGGGTCTTTCTGTATACGGGACGTAAAAGACCCCGCAGTAGACGTGTTTAGTGGATTCTTGTTTATAAAATCGTTTTAAATGTCAAAGTCTCTTGAATAAAACGTTATAACTATATTTCATAACGTAAGACAGAAGAAGTTCAGACATAAGAAAAAATACATAATTAAAAATATTGATAACCTCAGTAATGTTTTGGAAGTTGGATAATATTGTTTTTAAATTTTTTATCTAATTGTGACCTGCCAGTGAGTTGAAACAAATATCTTTTTTATCTTGCGAATTCTTGAAAGCAAACTTAGTTAATTGTAAAAATGTTCTGCTATATCTTTTTCGTTATTTTGTTACAGATTTTTAGCAAATGACCTTTGTGGATCGGAATACCGACCGCCATCTATAAATAATCCACGGCCAAACTTGATCTGCTCAAATTCTAAATTGTTTACGTTTACGATTTGCAAAAATTTATCATGCGATAACATTTTCACAAATGTTCGTCAACTTGGTAGCTTAAAAATGGGTTAATATAACGAGGGCATCAAGGTGGAATGGAAAAGACATGTTGCCAGGATGTCAAAATTGCCTATGGCTACAAATCTCTCGTATCACTATTTGTAATCTTGTATCACAATCGCCACTTACTCTAATCGTATTTTTGTTGATAAAAGTTATTTTTAACACACATTGAGGTTAGATTTATTCAGACGATAAATTTTTGGTTTGATTACTTCGTGGAGGTGAGGGTGATCTAGTATGCAATTTTCCTCAATATAAAATTTTTCAATGTAAGCTGTATCGTGTCTTGTACGTTATATGTTTAAATTAAATGAGGAAACCAGGTTATAATTTACTTAATGGAGTAATGATTAAAATGCTTACAAATCTTATAAACTCCATAAGCTATACAGAATTTATTAAAGTTAAATATTTCGATAACGCCTGAAATTTTTGTCATAGCAATGATGTAAAAAGTTGATGCGCTATTAAAGGGAAGTGCAGCATAATTAAATATAGCTTTTACTTATTAAAGAGACGAACAAGATATTATTCTAATAATTGATATTTTAGACAAACATTAAGTAACATTAAAATAGTATAAAAGTTTTATTTCACAGATTAAAAAAAATACTCTGTGGTTTCCTCTTTGCTGTCAGAATGACAATGTCACTGTCAGTGTGAACGTCATTTTCACATGATAACAACACGTGTGTTTAAATGCCAATCCGAATTTTAATAAATTATCGTTTAATGTGGAAAAAACGCACAAAATGAATCAAAAGAAAGTTTTACAGAAACCTTCCCTATCATATACCAGTCACCCTGACTATCGAAAACCTCCAAAGATAGCAAATCCGGTAAGTTCATTACTTTTTTTAAATGTAATAGTAGCAATTTAAACATTTATATTAATTAAAAATTGTTTTATGTTTCATTTTACAGTATCTACAATGTCTCGGAACACCGCACATAGATTCATTCAATTATATGTTACAAGAAGGTTTAAAGGCAGCGCTCGCGGACTTAATACCTGCTGAGTTTGAACTCCCGACTGGTGAAAAGATAAAAATAACAATCGACGAGGCTGCATTTGCTAAACCAAGCGTTCCAATGGACGTAGTCGGTGTTAAAACACAAAGAGTACTTCCTACAGAATGCCGACAAAGGGCTGCCACATATAAGGGTGATTTTAAAATAAGAATGACTTTTAATGTTGATAGTAAATCAATAACTATCGATAGATCGCTAGGAAGTCTACCTATTATGTTAAAGGTAAGAATTAATATAAATTACAGTATTTTACACATAAGAAATGAAAAAAAAAACTAGTAATATGTAGTCTATGTTATTCAGTTAGAATATAGCTTTCTAATGGAAAATTATTTTGAAATCTGTCCGGTAGTTTTGGAGTTTAATTATTAAATAATATGTATCATACTTCCTTGAAATAAAACTATTATTAAGACAATAATATTTTTTCAGTCAAAAATCTGCTATTTATCGGACATGTCTCCTGAAGAACTGGTGCAGCATAATGAGCATGCTGATGAGTGGGGAGGATATTTTGTTATTAAGGTAAATTATTTTACTTACTAACTTTAGCCTGTTATTTGGTACACATGGAATTCAAAAAGAAGTCTACACAGGCTTCTTTCTTTTGTTTTGAGAACACATGTTCTTCTTTCTTTGAGAACATATATTCTTCTTTTCTTTTAAGGATATGTGTTCTCACATACTTTCTGTACATGTATGCCGAATTTCATTAATTCAGTAGTTTATGTACTGTTAAACATACAATCATCAAATATTTTGCATTAATAATATTAGTAAGATGTATAACTCCATGTTAGTTTTTCGTCTTTCGCCCGCGACTCCGTTCGCGTTGAATCATAAAAAAAAGTGAGTGAGTAGCCTGCATGTCTTCCAGAATAAAGTCTATATCTATGCCAAATTTCAACTAAATCTGTTCAGCCATTTGCTACAAACTCTAACAACTATTCATCTAAATTTTCGCATTTATAATATTAGTATGGTATTTTCTATTTCCAGGGCCATGAGAGGTTAGCACGTATGTTGTTGGTAACGCGACGTAATTACCCAGTTGCCATCAAGCGTTCAGGTTGGAGGATGAGGGGGAATCTGTTCTCAGATTACGGTGTCCTAGTGAGGTGTGTTACTGCGGATCAGACAAGCACAGTTAGTATTATTTAAAATTAGACTTTTTAATGCCTTAGAGTTAGTTTTGTTATGTTTATTTTTTATTTTAATTTAATTAAACTCAACCTTTTTGTATATATTGATATATTTATTATAAGGCTTTTAATGTTTTATTTAAATTACTTTTGGTATATATCTTGCTGGCATACTTGTATACAAGCTACTGGCATGTATAAAGAATTGGCAAGAAAGTAGCTTGTTCCATTTTGATTTTATGACTGACTTAAACAAGTTACTGTTTTATTTAACTGTTATGTTCATAAGTTCCAGCATATGAAGGCCTAATTTTCTGTTTTCTTTCCCACCATCTGTACTATTATAATAAAACGTAAACACACACTTCTTTGTTGCCTAAGATGTCAGCAATCACAGCATATTTTTGAATAACTCTTTTTTTTTAATAAAAGCCTTACACTTACGTCACACTTTAGGCTATATGTTTTAACGCCATTAAACTTAGGTGTAAATATTTTAGATAAAAACTCTAATGTGGGAAAGAGACCATAAGTTGCTACCAACATCAAGAAAGCAAAATTGCCATGCTTTGTCATCATGTTATGTCTGTCATTTTGACATTTGCAATTAAATTTGACAAATGTAATCAATCAAACAATTTTCATAATTTCGTGCGAAAGTCGCACGGGAACAGCTAAGTGGATGATAGTGGAGGAGATGCATAGGAAGGGGAAATATCCTCTATATGTGAGTCTCTGTTGAATAAGGGTAGGCAACATCTGCAATTGCGGATGTCTATGGGCAGCAATCGTTTCACTTTTCGTCGAATTCAGGTGGCCGCTCATTTGCCACTTTGTAATAAAAACTAGCTGTTCCCATGCGGCTTCATCCGCATGAAATTGTGAAAATTTTATTTTATTGTTTAGATGTGTCTAATTATCAACAGCAAATGTCAAATTGACATGACATGATAAACCTTGACAGTCTTGCTTCCTTGATGTTGGCAGCAACTTATGGTCTCTTTCCCACATTAGAGTTTGTATCCAAAACATTTTCCCCCTAAATTAAATGGCGTGAAAATATATAGCCTAATGCGTGACATAAGTGTAGGGCTTTTTATTAAAAAAAGAGTTATTCAAAAATATGCTGTAATTGCTGACATCTTAGCCAACAAAGAAGTGTGTGTTTGCGCTTTATTTTAATAGTATAGATAAATGCCAGTGACTGGTATGCTAGCCAATATGTTATTTTTTTGCCATGTGTATTTTGTGTCCTAATATTTTAAATGTCTCTCTTTCAGAATAATGTATTACATTTCCTACAAAATGGCACATGCAAGTTAATGTTTTCTCATAGAAAGATGATGTATTACGCACCAGTGTTGCTTATTATGAAATGTTTGGTGGATTTCCCCGATCACTATATTTATAGATTGTTATTACATGGGAAGAAAGATGATCTATATTATGTCAAGTAAGTATAAATTTGCCTTAATTTTGTTAGGGCCAGTCCCATCAAATTGTAAATTGTCTGATAACAATTCAGTGTCTAAAATATAATTGAAATATCTGATTTTATTCGGTTATCCGACAGTGATGTCATTTTTAAGCTATCTGAACCTCTATCAGCCAGTCGTGGGACATGCTCTTAGTAATACAAATGCAAGTTTAGATGGATGGATGTTTGTTAGAAATTATCTCTGAAACCTCTAAACAGATTTAGATGAAATTTGTCATAGATGTAGAACTTATAGGGTTTTTTAACAAAGCAAGGACGAAGTCGCGGTCGAAAGTTAGTTTAAACATAACATTAAAATAAGTAAATTACATTTTTTTTTTCAATAAAATGTCTTATTTAATTATGTAATATCTATATATTAGTTATATTAGTAAGTTAATAAGGATTTAAAATAAAATAAAAAAACTCTATGTCACTGATAAAGTACCATTTTAATGGTGAATTTTTTTTAAATTGGCCTATTCAGTTGTAAGTTATTTCAATACATAGAAAAATACAAATGTCTCTTAATAATATTACTATAGACTAGCTGTTACTCGCGACGTCGTCTGTGTCAAATTACAAAATAGTAAAAAGATATAACTATTGGCCTATGTTACAGATAAAATACCTTTCTAACAGTGAAAGTATTTTAAAAATCGGCCCAGTTATTGACTTATTTCAATACATATAAAAACACCAATATTCCCTCTTTATAATCTTACTTCTTACTAATATTATAAATGCGAAAGTTTAGATGGATGGATGTTTGTTAGAGTTTGTAGCCTAAACGGTTGAACAGATCTCAATGAAATTTGGCACAGTTTTAGAGCATAGTCTGGAAGAACACATAGGCTACTTTTTATCCCGGGAATAGTTACAGTTCCCGTGGAAAATATAAATTTAGTTTTTTAATGTTTACTCTATCATTCTGCAACGGTTCAACATATCTTATTGAAATTTAGCACAGATATAAAACAAAGTCTTGAGTACACATGGGATAAGCTTCATGCCCGAGAAATGTCCGGTTCCCGAGGGATACGTAGCTTTTTGTAATTTATGTAGTTTGTATGTTTTCTAATACCACGCTGACGAAGTCGCGGGCAACAGCTCGTATTAGTATAGATGTATACTTTACTATAGCTGTTATTTTTTATCCTTTTCTCTTTCAAATTCCTATAAGAAAATTTAAATTTAATTCAGTAACATTATTTTATATTTTCTACCATATAAAAGTAATTATTAATTACAGTTGTATGCAAAACATACTCCGTGAGCTACACGAAGAAGGTCTCCATAACTCGGAGGAATGTAGAGCATATCTCGGGAAGATGTTCAGACCAAAACTCTCCGAGTTACCACCTTGGTCCACTGATATGGAGGCTGCAGATTTTCTACTTAAAAGATGTGTTTTAATACACCTAAAAGATTATAAAAGTAAATTTTACGCTTTAGTATATATGATACAGAAGTTATATGATGTTGTACAGAATAAGTGTAAGGTAAGTTGTAATTAATCTTACTTGATTTTAAATAAATAAATAAATAAACTTATGTTAATCTATATGTTTCTTGTATTCGAATTTATGGAAATGATAAATTATAAAACTGTCTAAACCTTTATAAAGCTGTGATCATAGAGTTATAAATATAGACATGTTTGTGTCTTCAATTTAAATATTGAAATTTTAGAAAATAGTCAATAAATGACTTTATCAGTGACATGTGTAAATATAATTTGTCATTTTCATTAAATTGGTTTTAAAATATATAAAATCTTTAAATAGACTTAGTAGTTTTTTTTTTTAATTTCAAACACTTAATATTTGTCATTTTTACAAAATAGCATTATTTCTAAAGTAAAGTATTTTCATTTATTCAAAATTAAATTTCATTCGTCATATCTGGCTCTTCGATTAAAAAAAACGCCATCTAGTGAAAATTTTGGTAAAAGGTTTTACAGTCAGATTTTTATCGTAGGTAGAAGGTGCAGATTCAGTAATGGTACAAGAACTACAAGTGGGAGGTCATTTATACCTACAGGTTATAAAAGAGAGGTTACAAATGCTATTATACGTCATCAAAGCTAATATACTGAAAAAAGTTAAAACATCTAAGAAATTCGTCTGGTCAACGGTAAGTGTAAATTTAGTTTTGATGTATTCATTGATATACTGCACTATTCACTGCTCTGATTAACTGTTCCTCGTGTGTAACAAGCCTTAAGTTCTATGTTTTAATTTACTCTGTAATCAATATCACTAAATCAGTGAAAATGCTTCATTTAGCCGTTAAAAAGTGGTCAGTGTTAGGCTATTTCTTAACCACTGTAGTTATTCAATACCTTAGTATCTGTGAAGGTTACTTTTAAATAATCTTATTTCTTCTCATTAATATTATAAATCGGCGAGCGTGCGCGGGCGTCGAGCGGGAGCGTCGGTAGCTCAGTGGTTTAAGCACTTGACTTGTAATCTACAGGTCTTGGGTTCGAATCCCGCCGTACCAATGTGATTTTCGATTTTTCGAATTTTCATATGTACATAATTTACCCGATGTTCTTACGGTGAAGGAAAACATCGTGATGCCGGCACATATCGGCGAAGAAATTCAAAGATATGTGTGAAGTCAACCAACCCGGGCCAGCGTGGTTGACTATGCCTAATCACCCTAATTTAGGGTAGGCTCCGAGCCCCTCGGTGGGGACGTATAGTGAGCTGGTGATGAATATTATAAATGTGAAAATTTGAATGTAGGAATTGATTTTTGTTAGAGTTTGTAGCCTAAACTGCTGAACGGATCTCGATGAAATTTGCAATAGATGTAGAGGATAGTCTGGAAGAACACATAGATTACTCACTTTTTTTTTAATTCCACGCGGACGGAATCGCGGGCGAAAGCTAGTTTACACTATAATGTCGCTTCGCCGTTAAAAATGTCAGTCGTTAGCTAAAATGTTAACCACTGAGGTGTCAATACTTCCGAGTATCGTAAATGTTATCCAGTTAAGGTTTCTTTTAAGTAATCTTACTTACTAATATTATAGATGCGAAAGTTTGGATGGATGTTTGTTTGAGTTTGTGTTTGTAGTCAAAACTGCTGAACGGATGTCCATGAAATTTGTCAAAAATGTAGATTATAATCTGAAAGAACACAAGCTACTTCATACTAATATTATAAATGCGAAAGTTTACATGGATGGATGTTTGTTAGAGTTTGTAGCCTAAACGGCTCAACGGATTTCTCTGATATTTGGTATAAATGTAGAGAATATTCTGGAAAAACTCAGGGTACTTACTTTTGTTTTTTTTTTAATTTCACGCGGACGGAGTCGCGGGCGAAAGCGAGTATTATAAGTAAATGCTAAAGTTTAGATGGATGGATGTTTATTACAGTTTGTAGCCTAAACGGCTGAACGGATTTCGATGAAATTTTGTATAGATGTAGAGGATAGTTCGGAAGAACACATAGACTGCTCACTTTTGTTTTTTTTAATTCCACGCGAACGGAATCGCGGGCGAAAGCTAGTTATAAATTCATAGACAGAGTCACTGCCGAAAGCTAGTATACAAGTTTAACTAACATTCTGTGTATAGAACGAAATCCAGAACATAGTAAAAATGGCGGGCACGTTAGAACAACGTATGGAAACGTTCCTAGCGACGGGCAACGCGCCTTCGAACAACGTCAATCTCGCGCAGTACAAGGGCCTCACTATTGTTGCTGAAAACATCAACAGGATGAGATATATGTCTCACTTCAAGTAAGGAAATGTTACATTTATAGAGCCTACTATTTAGAGTAGAAATAAATATTTGGAGTAGAATTCACTATTAAAAGGATATTTCAATGTTCAAAATTCACTATTTAGAGAAGAGTTCGCTATTTAGAGTAGAGGTCAATATTTGTAGTAGAATTCAATATTTATAATAGAGTTAAATATTTAGAGTTGAGTTCAATATTTACTGTAGAATTCACTATTTAGATCAGTTTCCATTATTTAGGGCAGTTTCCACTTTTTAGAATAGTTTCCACTATTAAGAGCAGAGTTCACTATTTAGAGTAGTTTCCAATATTATGAGTAGTTTTCACTATTTTGAGTAGTTCCCACTATTTATAGTAGTTTCTACTATTTTGTGAAGTGTTCACTATTTAGGACAGTTTCCACTTTTTAGAGTAGCTTCCACTATTAAGAGAAGAGTTCACTATTTAGAGGAGTTTCTAATATTATGAGTAGTTTCCACTACTTCGAGTAGTTTCCACTATTTTGTGAAGTGTTCACTATTTAAGACAGTTTCCACTTGTTAGAGTAGCTTCCACTATTAAGA
>NW_013526582.1:1417475-1422805 GCF_000836215.1 Papilio polytes | reverse complement strand
AGTTCACTATTTAGAGTAGTTTTCAATATTATGAGTAGTTTCCACTATTTTGAGTAGTTTCCAATATTTCTAGTAACGTCCACTTTTATAGCAGGATCCACTACTTAGAGTAGTTTCCACTATTTATATCAGATTACACTATTTCGAGTAGAGATAACATTTGAAACCAGAGTGGACAAGGTAAAAGTTGAGTTTGAAACTGTACGTAGAGCGATCCACCGCGGGTCATTCTTCATGGAGATGCGCACGACGGAGGCGCGCCAGCTGCTGCCGGACGCGTGGGGCTTCGTGTGCCCCGTGCACACGCCCGACGGCGCGCCCTGCGGACTGCTCAACCATCTCACCGTGTCCGCGCAGGTGAGACAGAGAGAGAGAGAGGGAGAAACGCTTTACACATGACACGCGTAAAATGGAAGCAATTCCAACAAACTAATGATTGATTCTTCTTGAAAGCTCTCTTACTGGTGTCAGTGTTCACATTTTATTAGAATTATGTATGACGAGCTGTCGCCCGCAAATTTGAACCACCCGTTACGCCGCCATTTTGACAGCGCGGAATTTAAAACAAAGTACCCTGTATGCCTATCCATGTCAGCTACCCTCAAGTGAAGTCCCGTCGAAATCGGCCCAGCCGTTTCGGAGATTACCCGGAACAAACGCGGCTTGCGGACAGCATCAACGCAAATACATCATCTTCCCGAAATCTGGAATTTTTCTTTTGATATCACAAACAGAAACTCCAATTTTATTATATGTATAGATAAGTTATTTAATTCCATAGGTAACACAACATCCTGATCCGAAGTTATTGGAATCTTTGCCGTTCGTGTTAGAGAAATGCGGTAAGTGTAATATTATTTCATTTTATAGAATTATTTATATATTTTTATTATATCTATAAAGTAACCTTAAATACAGCTATTATCTGAATTTTATACGCATATCCAATTTTAAACTTGTAGCTTAAATCGATTTGGAGGTTTTATTCTTATTCTTTAGAGTGATAGTTGAGACAGGGCCGCCTTTAGGATAGGGCGTGGCTGTCCACACTGCCCAGGCATTCGCCCAGGGCGATAGATAAAAAGGGTTGCTTCGGTTATGATCGTCGTCAGAGAGTAGACTACATAGTATAATTGAATAATCTAAAAACATTTCGAAATATTTAATGGTTCTGTAATCTAGTGTTAGGAACAAAATTATTACCGTGCTATAGAATTGGTGCAACTCTAGATTATCGGCATAAACGTCACGTCCCTAGCTGACAGCTGTCAATGTCACTAGAAGTATGCATAGATTGGCGCGCATCCAGAGTCCTGGCGAGAAGTGTGGCTCTGAGTTTAAAGCGACAGTATCAATTAAATAAGTTGTCTAAAACTAGATCAAGCCTAGATCTTCAGTTTTGTAAATTACACAATTTTACATAACCCTGTTGACCCCAATAGAGTAAAAACGGCCGTAAAAATCTTGACCAGGGCTCTAATAATGCTACAATTGCTGAGGTTTATTGTTTTTTTTTAATTTATTGTTTGCACAAAGGTATGCAACCAATAAGTTCAGTGTCGCAAACTCCGTTATCTCAAGACGTGTACAAGTACCCAGTGTTCATCGATGGCCGGCTGGTCGGGTACTTCCCTGAAGATACTGTGGACAAGTCCACAGCGTACTTACGTACTTTGAAGATAAAGGGAGAAGAAATGCCTATCACTACGGAAATCGTTGTCATACCGAAGAAACAGGTGAACATCTCTTTCTCTAACTCTCCTTCACTCTAACTTCTCTTTTCTTTTGTACTTTTATACTCTTGTAATAAAGAGTAAACACACACTTCTTTGTTGCCTAAGATGTCAATTACAGCATATTTATGAATAATTCTTTTTTCAATAAAATACCCTACACTTACGTCACGCTTTAGGCTATATATTTTCACGACATTAAACTTAAGGGGTAAATATTTTGCATAAAAACCCTAATGTGGGAAAGAGAAAATAAGTTGCTGCCAATATCAAGGAAGCAAGATTGCCAAGGTTTGTAATGTCATGTCATTTTGACATTTGTTATTGATAATTTGACAAATGTAAACAATAAAATAAAATTTTCATAATTTCATGCGGGTGAAGCCGCACTGGAACAGGTATTATTGATATTTGACAGGGTTGAAGTACATAAAAGTATATCTTTTATGCATATTCTGTCAAAGGTAGATATTGTATCAGAAACTATATAACTTGTTGCGTTTGAACTATAACGGTCGTTTACTGAAACGACTGAAACTTTTAATATATCCCCCTCGTAAATGATATAATCACGCTTGTTATAATTTTGACGTCTCCCAGATTGTTTGAATTTGTATTGAATTATTTAGTTACTAGCTGTTGCGACTTCGTCCGCGTAAAATTAAATAATAATGTAAAAAATATAGTCTATGTTACTCATAGATAAATTACCTTTCTAACGGTGAAAGAATTTTTACAATCGGTCCAGTTTTTGAGTTATTTCAATACTAGCTTACGTCCGCGACTCAAAAAAACAAAACTGAGTAGCCTGTGTTCTTCCAGACTATCGTCTACGTCTATGCCAAATTTCATCGAAATCCGCTCAGCTATTTAGGCTACAAACTCTAACAAACATCCATACATCATCCATGTATGGACCCATCTAAACTTTCGCATTTATAATATTAGTATGATATACAAAAATACAAATCTTTCCCCTTTATAATATTAGTACAGATTTGTATTGAACAAAAGATATTGTTTTGAACAGATTCTTCTCAGCATAAGGTTTAAAAATTAGATACCCTACTAACTTGTATATTCTGCAATATTTTTAGATTTGTTCGCAATATGCCGGCGTGTTTCTATTCACAACGGAAGCTCGTATGATGCGGCCAGTCATCAACCTGAGCAGTGGCCAGCTGGAGCTGATAGGAACTATGGAGCAGGTCTACCTGGACGTGGCTGTAACACACCAGGAGATATACAAAGGTAATACGAATGGGGTAATGGGTATACAAATTAAGGAGTAAAAGTTTAGCATGGTATGGGCATGTTACAAGGACGTTAGTTATGAGTGAACACCGGTATGGGTAGACATAGAAAGAGATGGATTGTTCGAAAGGTGACATGATCAAGAAGAGAGTGACTGAGATGACGTATGACAGAGTTATGTGGAGGACGAAAGTCTATCGCGTCGACCCTACGGGAGTAAAATAAGGGGGGATGGGATTACGAGTGGGAGAGATGCAAATAGAAGTTAGTGACAAGACATAAGTTTCGTTGTACTTTCTTTTTTTTTTGTAACATAAGGTGCGGCCTGAATTCACCGAAATGGAAAGCGACCACTGCACATAAACACCCGCAATTGCAGCGTTGTCTACCCTTCATTGACGGAGGAGACGGACATAAAGAGGATATTTTCTCTTCCTAAGCGTCTCCTCCACCATCAAATCCACTTATCCTTTCCATCCTCTTCTTTTAAGAAAAGGGTGGAAAGTGAAAGAAACTAAAATTGTGCCCTCCTACTTCAAAGTGTATAAGACATCTACATTTAATTTTTTTTTAAATGTTTGATAGCAATTGGTTAAATGATTTGACAGTGCCGAAAAAACACGTGACATAAAAAAGGGGGACAAACTACAAAGTCTTTTGTAAACTTGTAACCCCCCTCCTCCCTTTTAAAACTAGTAAAAAGGGGGCAATATAGAATACTAGCCTAGGTTAGTAGATTTGAAAATATTTCAGGAAAAACAACACATTTGGAGCTGTCAAAGTCAGCGTTCATGAGCAACTTGGCGCAATTAGTGCCGATGCCCGACTGCAACCAGTCGCCGCGGTGAGTCTTATTGCAACTTGCATAGAGTTTAAAATTCCAAAGCTATCAATCTTCGTCAATTGTCAAAAAGGTGATAATTCTAGCTAATTTATCAAATATTCTATTTCAACGTTATCTGTGTAAATTACATTAATGTAAAAAAACTGTTTTTGATTATTTACATTCCGTAAAAGCCAAAAAATCAAATTAATGTAATCATGGTAGTGTTTTTTTTTTTCTGCTATTGACTTGTAGTTTTTGTTCCCTTTCTCGCAAAACAGTTTTTACCAATTCACTCACCTTCAAAATATAAGAGCGTTATAGTATGTAGTTAAAAGCGTGTCTTAAGTGCAGCATTCTTTTATTTAAAAAATTTGATTCAAAAATATGCTATGATTGCTGACATCCTACGTAACTGTGTGTTTACGTTTTATTTTGACATCTCTCCAGTAACATGTACCAGTGCCAGATGGGTAAGCAGACGATGGGCACGCCGATACATACGTGGGCAAGCAACGCGGAGACCAAGTTATACCGGCTGCAGACGCCCGCCACGCCGCTGTTCCGCCCCACGCACTACGACCGCCTCGGCCTCGACGACTACCCGAGCGGCACTAACGCCATTGTTGCCGTCATCTCCTATACTGTCAGTATTTTAGGGGTATTGTATACTTTGGGGGGGGTGAATGGCTTGATTAGGGGGGTTTCGTATTTGGGTTAGGAATTTCTTTATTTGGGAGATTGTCTCCATTTGGGGGACTTATTACATTAGGAGAACTAGATCTGCATTTGGGGGACTTTGGTTTCCATTTGAGTATTTTGGCTTCATTTGGGGCATTTAGGCGTCATTTGGGAGACTTTGATATCCTTTTGGGGGATTTTGGCTTCATTTGGGAGACTTTGATATCCTTTTGGGGGATTTTGAGTTCATTTGAAGGACTTTGATCTCCATTTGGGGTATTTTGGTTTCATTTGGGAGACTTTGTCTATTTGGGGGACTTTGTGTCCATTTGAATGACTTGTGCTCTATTTGAAAGATTTGAGGTCCATTTGAGTGACCTGATTTCCATTTAAATCTTATTATTTCGTCTTGATTCGATTAAGTTGCTTCTTGTTCTCTATTTGAAAGACTTTAGAGATCCATTTGAGTGACCCTATTTGCATTTGGGAGGGGGCTTGATTTCTCTTTGGAAGACTTAAATCTTATTATTTAGTCTTGATTCAATTTAGTTGCTTGACTATTCAGTCTACTTTAATGGTTAAAAATTAAGAATGCGTTTAAAATTTTCTATAGATGAACATTTTAATACCATTCGATAAAATCCTATTTTATTTATGACTGATTTTGAAGTGAATATTTTAGGGCTACGATATGGAAGACGCTATGATAATCAACAAATCTGCATACGAGCGTGGTTTTGCTGCGGGTTTCGTGTATAAATCGGATTTTGTTGAACTAAAGCATTCGTCTTCATATTTCTGGCGTGATCCTTCGCGGCCTGAACTCGCTCCGCATATAG
>NW_013526582.1:1415540-1417369 GCF_000836215.1 Papilio polytes | reverse complement strand
AGGCCATAGTCAACCACGCTGCACTGCCGGTTGGTTGACTTCACACTGAGCCACCGAGGCTCGATATTAAACACAAAAAAGTATGTAGAAGTATCACTAGCTATTACCAGCGACTTCATCCGAAAACTAAAAAAATCATATAACGTATCCCTCGGGAATCTAATATTTTAGGCGATGAATATATCATGTGTCGCTCCAGACTTTGTTTTATATCTGTGGCAAATTTCAACTAGATAGGTTGACCCGTTGCAGAATTATCAAGAAAACATAGAAATACAGAATCAATGTATCCCACGGGAACTCTTATTTCCGGGATCTCAACGCTATGTGTTCCAGACTATACTCTACGTCTATGACAAATTTCATCGAGATCTGCTGTTTAGGGTTTTTAGGCCCTAAGATGGATCTTTTGGCCTTTTAGATGGATGGATGTAGACTTTTTACTCTAACATCCATCCATCTAAACTTTCGCATTTATAATATTAGTAAGATATTCTGCTATCTTTTTTGACCGACTTCCCAAAAGGAGGTACTCAATTCGTCTGTACGTTTTTATTTTTTTTTTTTGTATTCTTATAGTTTCTACGACGGTGAGAAGAGTCAGTTCGTGGTGAGCAAGTACCACGGCAAGGAGGAGGTGGTGGTAGATAGTGTGCGTCTCTGCGGGGACTTCTCAGCCCGCGCGCCGAGGAAGGCCTGCATCATGCTACGGATACAGGTATTTTTTTTTATAACAAGGTGGCATACCAGCAAGCGGCCACCTAAATCCGCCAAAATGGCGAAGCGACTACTACCCACATCCGTAATTGCAGATGCGTTGCCTACCCACTTCCGACAAAGGAGGAGACGCACATAAAGAGGATATTTCTCCTTCCTATGCATCTCCTCCTCCGTCAAATCCACTTCCCCTTCCTATCCTCTCCTTATAAGAAAAGGGTGGTAAAGAGGAAGGGACTTAAATTAGGCCTCCGGCACCACACTCATCAGACGAAACACGGAATTGGTTCCATTTGACGGCTGTCTTCTGTGTGGTCGTGGTATTACTGGGGGCGTGCCTGCAGTGCTAACATGTTAAAGCGGGCACTACCACTGTTAACGTCTGTGTGGGAGAGTTCACATAACATGTTAGTATAACCTAATATGATAACATAACATGTTACCTTACTAGCTTAATAAGTTAACCTAGCACATACAAGGCTGTATTGTTGATAATAAAAGAGGGCATATTTAAAATTCCTTCCTAGATTATTTACAAATGTATTTCCAACTTAACTTATTTTATATTCTTTATAAATCAATTAATTAAATGCTCAATTAATCATTTTTTTCCCGCTAAGATCATAGATTAAAAATGTCAGTCACAGATTAATTGAAATTGTCATAGATTAAATAGCATTTATTATAAAGGTCATAGATTAAGTCCTACATAATGGTCATAGATTAAGTAACATGTGGTCATAGATTAGTAACTTTCCAGCGTAACCCAACAGTGGGGGACAAGTTCGCGTCTCGCGCGGGCCAGAAGGGCATCTGCTCGCAGCTGTGGCCCGCCGAGGATCTGCCCTTCTCCGAGTCGGGTCTCATCCCCGACATCCTGTTCAACCCACACGGCTTCCCCTCGCGGATGACCATCGCTATGATGATCGAGTGTATGGCGGGGAAAGCCGCCAGTATACATGGACATGTAAGTTATATATGATTTTATATATTTTTTAAGTCATAATCAGGTAGAAATATTTAAGTCATTAAATTGTGAACTAGTTTATGACGGCGACTCCTTTCGCGTGGAGATTAAATTATTTTATTTCTATTCTCTAAGACGACGCCCA
>NW_013526582.1:1397713-1415068 GCF_000836215.1 Papilio polytes | reverse complement strand
TTGTATACATGTATACATATTGTATAAATTGTATAGATTTGTCATATGACAGTTGTATACATATTGTATTTGTATAAATCTGTCATATAACAGTTGTATGAATATTGTATAGATCTGTCATAAGACAGTTGTATACATATTGTATAGATCTGTCATAAGACAGTTGTATACATATTGTATAGATCTGTCATAAGACAGTTGTATACATATTGTATAGATTTGTCATATGACAGTTGTATACATATTGTATTTGTATAAATCTGTCATATAACAGTTGTATACATATTGTATAGATCTGTCATAAGACAGTTGTATACATATTGTATAGATCTGTCATAAGACAGTTGTATACATATTGTATAGATCTGTCATAAGACAGTTGTACACTATCTAGCAGCTGCTTCGCTCTTGTGGAATTAGATAGTAATAAAAAATGTAGCTTATGTTACTAATAACGCAGCTTTTTAATGGTGAAAAATTTTAAATCAGCCCAGTAATATGTATAAAAAAATACAATGTCTTTTGACAGTTTTATCTCCATAGGGAATCCAAGACAAGGTCAATTTGTATACAAATGTCAAATGTAACTGTATACATTATATTATGTATAATAAAATAAAAATAAATAAATACATATATCCTATCTAACATTCTGTTAGTTTTATGCATTTTTATATGAGAATTTTTACTATAGACGATTTTTTTACTATTTTATATGAGTTTTTTTTTAATTTATTCCAGGTGCGTACAACGGGCGCAGTGGATACTTTAACCCGACAGCCAGTGAAAGGCAGAAGACGAGGTGGCGGTGTGAGACTGGGGGAGATGGAGAGAGACGCTCTCATCTCACACGGCGCGGCTTTCCTGCTGCAGGACAGACTCTTCGACTGCTCGGATAAGAGCGAGGTAAGAGAGAACAGGAGGAGAAAAGATACAGATTGTAAATGTCGTAGGATTAGGGGTTTTATCACCTGACTTGTAATCTAGGTTCTGCGTTCGAATCCCGTCTTTAATTTTTCGTTCGAATTTCACATGTATATAATTTACCCGACGTTATTACGGTGAAGGAAAACCTAGTCACCCTAATTTAGATGTATAGTGATCTGATGATGACGGGTAAAGAAACTTGAGTTACCAGTGAAAGAGAGAGGTGTAGTTAGTCTTAATGTGTGAAAGAAAAGGAAAGTATGAGATAGAGTGTGAAAGAGAAGAAAGTTTAGATCAATGAGGTAAATAAGGTGAGAGAAAGAGACAAACTTATATTAATTGACTCCTTTTTCCAGGCTGTAATATGTACGAAATGCGGCACGTTGCTTGGTCCCGTGTTGAGTAAGGGAGACAGCAATAACGACAGTTGTCGTCTCTGCGGCCAGGGCAAGTTCGCGTCAGTCTACATCCCGTATATCTTCAAGTTCTTTGTGACTCAGCTCGCGGCTGTCAATATTAATGTCAGAATCAATTGTAACGGCAGCTTTGCTATTAAAAGTTCTTAAATAAAATGATATAAATTAAATTGTGTTTGATTTACAAAAATAACTATCCCTAATTAAAAAATCAATTTCATATCCATGAATCTGACTATTAAAAAATCAGTTTTTTCTAAACTACATTGAAATAAAACTTTTTTTGACGTTGGCAGGGCTGTGTTAGTGAACTGTCATAATTATAACTAGCTATTGCTCGCGACTTGACCCGCGTGAAATTAAATAATAATAAATAATACAGCCTATGTTACTCACTGATCACTTTTATTGGTGAAATAGTTTTTTTAAATTGGCTCAATAATTTTAGTTATTTCAATGATACAAAAATACAAATCTTTCCTCTTTATATTACTATAGATTTAGTTTAACGCCCACTGCTTATTCTTATCACTATTTTCGATATGTTACGCATTCTCATAAATTTCAACGATTCGGAAAGTATAATGAAAATTAGGACAACATACTGGAATTTTGACAAAATTTGTCATAGTTACTACATCTCGTCTTATAAGGGCGCGTCACTTTCTCATACTTTCGTGGTCCCTAGCTGGAGTTATATCCGCTAATCGAATACTCTGTCTATATCTTTTTAATAATAGGTATAATATGCAAGATTAGGATATTATAAAAAATTAATAAAACACTATAATAGCTTATTTACTTATATTTATACCCTTACATAAAAAAAGAAAAAAAAATCAGAAAACATGTCAATCTTCATCCATTGGTTCCTCTTTCTTTGCCTTCTTCTTTTTCTTCTTCTTCTTAGCGCTTCCTTCTGCGCTGAGCTGTTCTTGCTGCATCGCTTCTTCCATAGCTTGCTTCATAACGTCTATATTCTTCATAGGAATATCTCCAGTTTCGTAGAATTTAAGACGATCTTCGACTTGTTGGCGAAGTTTTTCACCGTATATTGTTGTTTGAGTTTCTGTAATGAAAAATTAGATTTACATAAAAACTGATGTTATGGACGTTGCTAAGCGATGGATTTAGGGGATATAATAAGGATGGTTTAGTTTCATCATCACCAGCTCACTATACGTCTCCACCGAGGGGTTCGGAGCCTACCCAAGTAAGTGACTAGGCCATAGTCAACCACGCTGGCCCAGTCCGGGTTGGTTGACTTCACACATATCTTTGAATTTCTTCGCCGATATGTGCAGGCATCACGATGTTTTCCTTCACTGTTTATTGTTTCTTCAGGGTTAGTTTGATTTTGTTTTATTTTTTAAAGTAATGTTTTAATCAAATAGTAATAAGATTGATTGTACACCTTAGTATTTTGGATTAATATATATATTTTTTTAATTTTCGACTTAGGGAAGAGCAATTGTCTTCTGTTATTCGACTCTCATGTAAATTGTATCGGTTTCTTATTTAAAAATTCAAATTTTATATAAATTCTTAAACAAATCGATTTACAAGATAAAGCATATTGCATCAAGAAATAAATTAATTTTTGATAAAGTAAATGTTGCCATAATTCGATACATAATTACTATAATAATGTATTTTGAACATTTAGCGTTTGTTTTAGCACATTTTTATTACCACAAAAGACAGCTTTTGCGATAGATCAAGATGTGCAAGGAAATTAATATATCTTATTGAAAATGGTTTTCATATATATTTTACAAATCTGCCCCTACTTTAAAAATTGATTTTTAACCACGTTTGATATTTAAGAGGCTTTTTCAAGAGAAGAAACATCATTGCATAATATATACGTTCTTATCTATACTAATATTATAAAGAGGAAAGATTTGTGTTTTTGTATTTATTGAAATAACTCAAAAACTACTGGGACGATTTTAAAAATTCTTTCACCATTAGAAAGTTAATTTATCTGTGAATAACAGACTACAGATTTTGTAATTTCAGGGGCGAAGAATTTTTTTAAGGCGTGGTATCCACAAATTACCAGAAAGGTGGTCAAAATGTGTAGAAAACAATGACCAATAATTTAAATGAAATATTTTTTACTTTCCCATTAATAATTAGTGTTTTATTTTCCCAAAAAACGGTCATTTTATATCGGTATATATAGCACCGTTCAGAGAAAGTACCAGTGAAAAAGATTTAGTTTACTGTCTTGTCTATAGCGACTTCATCCAACCGAAATAAAAAATAATTATAAAATTTAGTCTATGTTACTCAACAATCATACAACTCAACATAGCATTTTAATGATGAAATATGTTTTAAAATTGCCCCCAGTAGTTTTTGAGTTATTTATCTCTTTATTACATTAGTATTGACTAGCTTTTGTTCATAACTACATTAGAGTTAAATTAAAAAAAACATAGCCTATGTTACTCACTGATAAGATAGCTAAACAGGGAAATAATTTTTTAAATTGGCCCAGTAGTTTTTGAGTTTTTTACACATAAAAAGATACCAAAACGAAGTTTCTTTTTAAAATTTTCAAACATAGATTATTATTAGATGTGTGCAATATTTACCGGAGAAGCAGTCAATCCTGGAGGCGATGGAGCACTTGTTGGCGAGGTACCTGCTGATGCGGCCCTTGTTCTTGAGCCCCGCGCGCCCGATGTACGTGGAGTGGTACAACAGACCGTACTTAGGCGTGTTCGAGCGAGTCTTTAACGCACGGAACAATGCTTTCTCCGCACCTTGAAGTAACAAATACCATTTCATTACAATCTAGCTTTCACCCGCGGATCCGTCCGCGTCGAGTTAATAAAAACAAAAGTAAGTATCCTATGTGTTCTTCCAGACTATGCTCTACATCTATACCGAATTTCATCGAAGTCCGTTCAGCCGTTTAGACTACTAACTATAACAAACATCCATCCATCTAAACTTTCGCATTTATAATATTAGTAAGACAAAGTTTGGATGGAAGTTTGTTAGTGTTTGTAATCTAAACTGATGAACAGATGCGGCTGAATGATGAAATTCAAAGAAATGTGTGAAGTCAGGTTTAGGAGGAATTGTGGTCAAGCGCTGGTTTATTTATAATAAAAAAAGTCACTAAGGTCTAGTCACCCTCCCTTAGGCTCTGAGCCCCTCAGTGGAGACAGTGAGCTGGTGATGATGATATATCAAAGCTCCCTTACCCAGTATCTGTAGTGTGGACGCAGGGTACTTGGCGAGGCTGGTGAGAGACCCTGCCTTGGAGATGAGCCTCGCTCCCACCTGGTCTCCGATCAGGGTGGTCAGGTTCGGAGCCACAGAGTTCATCTTAGTGTGCAGATACTCCGCTATCTGTTTCCTGTTGTTAATATATTTATCATATCAATATTGTATATGAATATATTTTTATTTAGACTAGTTTTCGCCTACAAATCCATTAGCATGGAATAAAAAAATAGTTCATCCAGACTATCCTCTACATCTATGACAAATTTCATCGAGATCCATCCAGCCGTTTTGGCTACAAATTGTACGAAACATCCATCCTTCTAAATTTTTGCATTTAAATTATTAGTAAGAGCGTCGGTGGCTCAGTGGTTTGAACACTTGACTTATAATCTACAGATCTTGGGTTCGAATCCCGCTGTACCAATGTGATTTTCGATTTTTCGAATATTCATATGTACATAATATACCCGAAGTTCTTACGGTGAAGGAAAACATCGTGATGCAACCTGCACATATCGGCGAAGAAATTCAAAGATATGTGTGAAGTCGACCAACCCGCAGGCCAGCGTGGTTGACAATGGCCTAATCACCCTAATTTAGGGTAGGCTCCGAGCCCCTCGGTAGGGACGTATAGTGGAGCTGGTGATGTAATTATCAGTAGGATTTATTTACCTGTAGTTACTAAGCGCGACAACTCGACCAGCAAACATTTGTATATTAATCAAATCAACGGGAGATATATCCATGCCCATTGACATTTTAGATGCATCAATAATTGCTTGAGCCTTCTCCGAGTCTCCCAGGATCTCGGTCAGCGGCTCCACAGACTCTTCGGAGAGAGACTTCCTGTCTTTAACATATTCTGCACATTTTGTGTACAAATGATTCTCAGGTACAATACTGACAAGCTCCGGGAAATGATATGAGTACCATTCTCTGAAAGAAAAAAAACTAATTGAATCTAA
Source organism: Papilio polytes (assembly GCF_000836215.1). Classification (NCBI taxonomy): domain Eukaryota; kingdom Metazoa; phylum Arthropoda; class Insecta; order Lepidoptera; family Papilionidae; genus Papilio; species Papilio polytes. The sequence continues at coordinate 1,409,514 of NW_013526582.1, read as the reverse complement.
GTCTAATTTTAGTATTCATCCCCTTTTCGTAGTTTTTAGTACCAGAGGGAGTGGATTTTTTGGGGAATGGGCGTAGATATGAGAAATTGCTGCTTTTGTTGGCAAATTGGCAAATGAGGATGTCAATAGATAGCGGTGGCTTCGCTATTTTGATGAATTTCAGGTGGCCACTTACCCATTTGTCACCTTATAATAGTAAAAAAAACTTCAATTTAATAGAAATAAAAGTTTGTATGTAAATGTTTTTGCAATCCATTCAGCATTTTTGCTTTATTACAATACATACAAAAACCTTTCCTTTTTACAATATCAATCTATACTATTAAAATAAAACGTAAACACACAGGTATTTTGCCTAAGATGTCAGCAATTACAGCATTTTTTTGAATAATTCCTTTCTTAATAAAAAGCCCTACACTTACATCACACTTTAGGCTATATATTTTTACGCCATTAAACTTAGGGGGTAAATATTTTTGATAAAAACCTCAATGTGGGAAAAAGACCATAAGTTGCTGCCAACATCAAGGAAGCAAGATTGCCATGGTGAGGTAATTTGTATTTTGACATTTGCAATTGAGATTTTGATAAATATAAACTATAAAACAAAGTTTCTGTTATTTAATGTGATTGTAACGGCACTGGAACAGTTAGTATAGTAATATAGACACAAATTAAACCTACCTGATTCTCATAGAGAATGTATTAATATCTTTATCAAGTTGATCCAACAGTGCAATAGACTGGATGATCATATTATCAACTCTGTGCACATTGAACTTGACTCTGGCACGGGAATATGAGTGTCCGAGACCAAGCTGGGCTACACTGCAAGCTTTTAATGTTAACCCTTTGATCAGAGCATGGAAGTGATGACGAATACCTGAAAATATAGAATAAAATGTATGGTAAGAAATTAAAAAATGATTATTCTGATATGGTGAAGTCAAGTAATGTAACTGGTATTTATCTCTGAAGAAATATAAAATATGTTGTAAACCTGCGTTGAGGCAGTGAATATCCTTAGTCCTTAAATAGGGAATATGCTTGTATTTTTTTCTTTTTTTTGAACGATTCTACTTGTTATAAAATAACCACAAAAAAAAAATTGACGCGAAAATATTCAACCATTGAGCTAAAAATTTTATTTTTTTTTATTTTTTTTTTTTATTTTCGAGCGACTAAAACGCGACCGGAGTTGTCAAGAGACGATTGACGTCAATCGTCTATTCCATTCATAACATACGCTCACTTCGACGTAAAACACAACAAAGTTTCTCAAGGTCAAAAAGTCAAAAATCGATTCATTTTTATTATTCCTGGTACAAATAGGTGGTAATTAATAATTCTATTCATTAATCTTTTATTTTAAAGTTGGTTTTGATATCGTGTTTGCAGTAAAATACTTCAAGAGTGTATTTCTATATAAACTAACGTAAATGAACTGTGTATTGTCAACACATCGACGCCGTATTAGATAAGCCACTTGCTTCGACCAATAGTGTGCATTTTAGAACTTAGCGAGAGAATTTGAAAAAAGACACTTTTTAATGATTAAATTTTGCCACTAAATTGCATTATATTTTAAAAAATCTTTGCAGGAATGTTTTTATAGTAATAAAGTTTACTTAAAAAAAGTTTGGTACAATTTGGCGTCATATGCATATTGCCTATTATGGTAGCTTTCAAGCCCCTCAGTGAGGATATATTGAGAGCTTATCAGCTACTGACAAATATTAAAAATAATTATAAACTAAATGATATATTACTCTAAAGTTTAAAAGTTTTCAAATTACTATCTATGCTATAACCCTTCCAGGAATAGAGAAATATTGACATTATGTTTAGAAAAATTTAAACCATATAAGTAAGTCAGTAGAAAAAGCTAGTTTTTGTAAATATGTCTGTGCTGTATTAAAAAAATAGTAGTAGTGACTTACAAAAACACAAACAAACAATATTTCAAACTTTACTCAATGTTTTCTGGTTCAAAGTTCAATAAAAAATTACCTCTGATGAGTTCGGGCACAGCACCAGTGTGTGAGCATGGTATCTCCAGTGCTTCGCTGATGGCTGCCCCCAGCTTGGGGTCTGCTACACCTAGGGTACATTTAGCTCTCTTCTTGCGCTTGGGTAGCGCACCCTCCAGGAACAAGTTTAGATCTTCTGGGACTACACCTGTAGTAATGTTATTTTTTATTAAAAGGTATCTTAGAATTAGTTTTTTAAATGTATTTCAAATTGCTATCTTAAAGTATCGAAGGAAGACTTGTCAAAAATTCAGGATTTACCTAATTATTAAGAAAATTAACTTTCAATGTAATTTTCATTATCATTTTAACATGAGGTACGTTTACTAACCTTCAGATATAGAATTTATGTTTTCCAACGCAACTATAGCTGATTTGAATGGTTGAAATGCGATTAATGTAACAACCGAGTTGAATCTTTGTAAATCAGTCACTGATTCTTCAACCTGTGGCAGGAATGCTGCCAATTCTTCAAACTCTGCCACTCGAAACAGCGCGAACCCCGCGCTATGCTCATACAACACGTATAGTTTACTCTGTAATTACAATTTGGGTTTAAATCGAAAAATTAAACATAATCAACAGTTAATAACAATTGAATTATTTACCATTTTAACTCCGATTTGTAAATAACATTTAAATTATCAAGGGGAACAAAACACGTGTGTTTTGTTTCGACCCCCTCAAAAATTTTGAGGTTATGTCAACTTGTCAAAGCATCGTGCTCTTTGGTACCGCTTCCCCACGCCGGTGACCAGAGAGCATCAAGAGAGTATCCCAAATGCATTTTAATCTTAAAAGAGTAATTCACATTATTTTAATCGATTAAAATGAATGTAAAACCGAAATTCTAATACAAGGTTCTCTTATGCACTTCTTAACATTAATAATTTTTTTAACTTTTAACTTATAAATCCTGATTTACCTTTCTTCATGATTGCATTGCCTTTGCCTTTTGACCGTCACGGAGCATTAAAAAAAAAGTGATCAACGGAATTTCTTGACAAATTGTTTTGAATCTCGTAAAAGTTTAAATGAGTGGAAAAATGTGGATGATGAGTAATTAATGTGTTTAATACGTGTTATCCACAAAAGTTATAGTAATTAATTTATGGACTTCGTGAATTCAGTGTGTCATATGGGGATAGTGATAGAGAATGGCGTTACTCTTAAAGCAGCGAGATTTGGTCGTAACGCTAAAAAAGGAGACTGTGTTAAATATTGAACTTCTTAGCAAGCTTCATCCAACACCTCACGAGTTATCTCGACTTATTAATAAAGAGAACTGGCTTGAGAAGCCAACACAAAACCTATTTAATCATTTGTCGTTTTATTTGGTCAATATTATCGATCATGGAGCCTCATTTACATGGCCATTATACGATACAAATAGCGAAAGGATGTATAGAAGTGAAATTTCAAATTTTATCAACAATTACAGTAATAAGGGGCTATTAACTCCCGTAATGTCGTCATATTTGGTCAATCCTGCCTGTTACAAGGTAACAATGCTTATATTCCAACTCTCCCAATTGGCTGTACAAAGTGTGCTGACGCCTAAAATGAGCGACCGCCAAAAAACAACATACAATAAAGTGACAGACAAATATAAGAATAAAGATGAAGATTTTAACACACACATAGATAGTGAAACCCAAGTAATGTTTGGAGAATTAAATTATTGTTTCAATAAGCGAAAAACGTACGAAAAAATTGCTGAATTATTCCGAAAAGGTATATCAAGTATGGAAGCAACTCTTAAATCAACGAATTCACAGAATTTTCTTGATAATTTAGTCGAAACATACATAAATAAATATCAACCAAATGAACATGTCAAAGAAAAATTATTAGAGATGAAGGATATAAACAAACCTAGCAATTTATTTGATGTAAGGCTTACAGAAGTAGATAATAAAATAACAGAACTAGAATCTAATTGGGAATCTTTAATAACACCATTATTATCTTCAGGAAGAGCCGCGGTAAATAATAGTAAAGAATTAATAGGCAGAAGAACTGGTGAAGTTGATAGAAATCTATTTATCGTCGAATATAACTCACAAACAGACTCAATATCAACATTACAACTCCAACAATATGTAAATACTGAACAAAAGTATATTTTAAAAAACATAGAGAAAGATGGTAAATTGAATTATCCCAATTTGATACGTAGTTTCCTCATAGCTATATGTTATATATTAAAAAATAATAATATTGGCAATGAAATAGATAAATTTAATGATTATTTAGATAATGGGGTTAAGAGTTATTCCGAAATCAAGACTGCAATGGAAATGTTAAATGAGAGAGTTTTAAATGCTGAATCTAAACTTCCGGTAAGGATATTTCTTTATTATCCAACTAGATGTCACTATATCATCATAATAATGATTTTTTTACATAAAATTTAAATGCATTTGTATTTTCTCATCAGAAGTATTGAGATCTCAAAGGTTAAATAACTTTACTTGTTATCTGCAGATTCTGATTTCAAATCTAACCATTTTCCATGTGTTTTTCGATTTTAATATGTACATTTACCTGATGTTGGTAGGTTCTACCGACACACATCTACATAGAAATTTGTATATGTGTAAAATCAACATGAACTAGGCCAGCATGGTTGACTGGTTAAGTCACCCTTAGATTTAGGTCCCAAGCCCCTTAGGATCTATCGTCTAATTTTATACAATTTTAATTCCAGGTAGTCCGAACAATCATGAGTCAAACGCAATCAAAGAAAGCTGTAGAAATGCCACCATTACCCGATTTATCAATACTGAAAACACACAGAGACAAGCAATTCTTATTTGAAAACTTCACACCGATGCGTATGTCAAAACATGAGTTTAATCTACAAAGAAAAGCAAATTTATACTTCAACGGACCACAGACAAAATCATTAACAACATTATTCTCGGTATCTCGAGATGATTTTCTTAAATCACGCATATCAAGTAAATTATATGATATTTCCAATGCTACACAAAATTACCATAATTTCTCTTTAATATCTCATGGTAATAAAGTAAATGAAACGATAGCAGAATGTTCCTCCGGTTTTACTACACAACAAATAACAAGATTACTGTCAACTAAGAAAACAAGTAGCTCTAAAAAGTTTAAATATAGAACGGAAAGGCCAGAGATAATAAAAAAAGGTTGTCTATTCAATGAATCATCTACCAGTGAAAGTGGAGGACTATTCCGAAGTCATTCGTCACCGAATCTTTTCGAAAATGTAGAGAGGAAGCCATTAAGTAAATTAAGACCGAGGAAATTATCTATAATGCAAGAAGATAGTCCGAATTCCCTTTTAGAAGTGTCAGGAATCGCTATTTTAGATAAAAATAGTAATTGCAATACACCACAGAGTCCTAAACATGAGAATAAATCAAATCCCCAAGTAATAATTACACCGTTTTCCAAAAAGAGTCCTATTTTAAAATCAGTCAACTTTAATATGGATGAAATAGACTATGATAGCCAAAGTCCATATGTCCAAACAAATTTAACACCAAAAACGAACGGACAGCTTATAGTTAAAACAAATTCGTTGGAGAAAATTATAAATCGTTATAAGAAAGTACGTGCGGTTGCCATGGAAACGGAACAAAATGTTTGTAGAACGATTGTCGAAGAGAACAGTAAGCAAGTTTCGACTATTTTGCCAGATATAGTGACTGCAACTCCTGATATGCCGTTCAATGAAGATTGGTTTTTAAATATGGATGATGAACAACTAAGAAGGACTAGACAGAGTCTTGGTACAGTTTTAGGTGTAGATCATACCTTTTTGGACTCATGTGATGTAATTGACTGATAAAATGGACTGGTTAAAGTGAATAAGAGAATCTTTATTTAATTACCCACTAACTGAAAAGGCTATGCAATGGTGTGTAAAGCCAAAATGTCTGGTCTTTGAGTCTAAAGTGCAAGCAAAGTTTTATGAATTATTTCAAGTAATGGCCTGTCCCACCACTGTCTGATAGAGGCTGAGATAGCTTAAAATGATATTACTGTCTGATAAACTAACAAAATCCAATATTTCCATCGTATATTTTACATGATGGATTGTTATCTGATAATTTACAAGAATTTGGTAGGACTGGCTCTAAAATTATTAAACAAAAAAACTAAAAAGCAGTTGCCAGTTTCTCCTAAATTAGAATAAAAACGATAACTGGTATTAGACTGGAAGTAAGTCATAAACAAGATATTGAATTAAAAAAGTTCCATTAAAGTGAAAATAATGTTTACTTTTTTATTCATAAACCTTTTCTGGCGTTCTTAGAAGATGCTATCAAAGATTCATTAAAAGTCCAATGGTTTAGAAATGCATAGATCACAAACATTTTTATTTAGGTAGTTAATTTTTTTTCAAGTGTATCATGTAACTCATTATCTGTATTTATTAATTCGAGGCTAAATAAAAGTTTTGGCCCAGTGTAATTAAAAGTATTTTGTACAAAATTCTAAACACTAAAAGAATAGAATAGTGCAGGGCTTGCAAACCTTTAACGATTAACGCGCGATTTTTCCTAAAGAAATGTTAAATTGTTATAGGCGTACTATCAAAAATGTTTGACCTTTTGTATATAGGGGACATTCTGTAACTTATGGATTTGTATTACCTCTTTCATAATGCATAATTAACTTTGTGAACACTTCCGTATCTAAAATATTCCTGTGCCACTGGTTTACTATCCCTGGAAAAGGATCAAAATGAATCTAATATATTTTGTTTTTTATAGCGGGCACACATCTTTGACTAAACTGTCGCACGACTGTGATTGATTGTTCGCAACCAGTTCAACTGTTTGCATAACTAAAAATCGAATAGTACGCGCACCTATATATGAGCTCAACGCGACTAAACAGTCGTGCGATATTTTAGTCCAAGGTGTGCGCACGTTCTTACTATCGCTTTCTACTCTACTGACATATTTCATTCATAATTCACTAATGTTTAACTAAATAATTGTTTGTGTTCAAATTAAAATAAATTATTAATTATAGTATAATTATGTCATGAACTTTCTTTATTTCTCTATACATATTCATTTAAAATGTTAGTTTGTAATATTAGTTAGTAAATGTATTAATAAAAATGAGTTTTATTTCAAATATATTCATAATAAAAACAACAAACAAGTTTAAAAACGCATTATCGTGGAATTTCACTATACAAAAATGTGAGATAGATTTTGCTGGCGATTTTGTCAGCTATAATTAAAAAAAATACAGGCTGTGTTATTCAGGGAAAAAGTAGCTTTCTGACTTTTTTTTATATTGACCCAGTAATTTTTAAGTCAATCCAATAAGTATTAAAACTTCTTTATAATAGTACAGATTATATATGTTTTATAAATAACTCGGTTACACAGATAACAAATAAACAAAAGAGATTCAAATTAAATCCTAGGATCGTTTTCATCCAATTTGACAATCTTCTCTGATACCTCCCAGAGTTTTTTCGCCCTCTTCATATCACTGGCAGCACTTGATACAGAACTCTCTTGACAATCGGAGAAATATTTTCCCGTTGTATTCACCAGATCTTCGTCTACTGCCAACATAACAGTAGTCTGACATCCTTCAGTTGGCGTTTTAAAGAACCCTTTGATCACTAAATTCCAGAACCAAGATAAAGGTCTTGGTATTGAATTCCAAATTCCAGTATCGATTAAACCTGGGTGTAAGCAATTAACTGTCACTCCTGTACCTTCTAATCTACGAGATAACTCCTTTGTGAATAATATGTTCGCCTCTTTAGATACGTAATATTGGTAGCCAGAGAAATCGTTTATCGGATTTGGGTTTTTAACATTAAAATAACCTATGCGGTATAAAGAAGACGCGACAACAACGATACGGGAAGGTGAAGATTTTTTTAATAGTTTTATTAATAAATGAGTGAGCAAAAAAGGTCCGTAATGATTAGTTGCCAGTGTTAATTCAATATCATCAGCTGATTTTCTTTTCTTTAATAAGTCTGCGTAACCAGCGTTATGGATAAGTACATCTAAACGAGGTTCAGTTTTGTTTATATCTTCAGCGAATGCGCGGATCGAAGCGAACGAACTGAGATCTAATTTCTTAACTATAACATTTTTATTTTTCGTAATATCGATGATCTCATCTGAAAAAAGAGACAAAATTGTTACTTGTGAAAAAAGAAAATAAGAACTTTGGTTTACAACACGTAATATTAGATGGATATATGTATTTAACTCAAGAACAGTGATCGATTCTAAATGTAATTTGGTACAGATAGATTTAGACTATAAATTACTAGCTTTCGCTCGCTACTCTTTGCACGTAGATTTAAAATAAAACGAAAGCAAATACTCTATGTGTTCTTCCAGACTATCCTCTACGTCTATGCTAAACTTCATCGAAATCCGTTTAGCAGTTTAGGCTACAAACTCTTACAAACATCGATCCATCTAAATCGCATATAATATATATTAGTAAGATATAAGCGACAGCTAATTAAGGCTTACCTTTGACTTTCTCCGCCATATCAACATTCCTACAAGCCATGATAACCTTTGCACCTCTCATAGCCAGGTCTTTAGCAGTCTCTTTGCCGATACCAGTATTACAACCAGTTATTATCACCGTCTTCCCATCCATCTTGGTCTTTCGTTTATACATCCCGCAAGTATACCGTGCGTAGAACTTGATTCCCAGTAGAATGAGCAATAGACCGATGCCGCTGAGTAGACCGGTGGCTATCATCGCGGGGAAAACCCAAAAGAGGTAGTCCGCTTTCCAATATTCAGCGATAACCATGGCTGAAAGAGAAAAAAAAATGTGATAATCGAGTAATGTCAAATCAGTCCTGCTTGGAATAAAATCGAGAGAGTCTTAGTAACATTAATTATTGTTATACATTACTAGCTTTCGCGCGCGAAATTAAAAAAAAAAACAACTGCAAGTAGCCTATGTGTTCTTCCAGACTATCGTATGCATCTATGCCAAATTTCATCTAAAACTGTTTAGCCGTTTAGGCAAGGCTACAAATCTAACATCCATCCATCCATCTAAATTTTCGCATTTACAGTATGAAATATGATATATTTAGTAACATTAATTATTATTATATAATCTGTGATGTAGATCTGAAAATAGGCCTTTTTGAAACCGACTATTTAAATATTTATTGCGATTTGGGCTAAAACAAAACAAATACAGTCTTAAGAAGGTCAATTAATAATACGATTGTGCTACATACAGATTACGAAAGATGTATTGTTTGTCTTTTACTAACCTACAAAAAAGAGAAATATATTACGTATATCTACATATTATTGTTGTGACATTTTGTAAAACTATTTAGGTGTATTATTTTGTGCTATTGTGGCAGTGTAAACCGGATTAATAATGGATTGTTTTGTACAAAAGTTTTTTTTTCAGTTTAAATGTCAAATATTTATTGTATGTTAACTAGCGGACCGTATAAGTTTCTCACGAGAGGCAAATGAATATAAATAGTAGCAAAGGAACTTTTCATGTTCATTAAAATTAAATATGTCGGCTTGAGCTAGCACGATATCAGAATTACTACTACTCGAGATCACATGTGGGCGGCCATGGGTAAAGTCGGATTCCAGGAACACATTCACAATGCTCCTCAGTCGGGATATCATCGATCTACCAAGCTCATATCCTTCAAACAATGTTCTCGCAACCATCCCTATTTTCAGAATGATCTAATTATGACTTGAATTCAAATTGATTTCTTCTTCTGATTGCGACAAATACATTTTGAGGTTAGAACTTAACAGAGAAACAGAGGTCACGAAATACATCTTTGTTTAAAAGATTTATAGATTAAGAAGTAATTTCTGCTTTATTATATTGTTTATTTTCCTCACCTCTAATTCATGTATAAATGTTTCCTATAATTATTTTATAATCTCAACAAAAAGAATCCATCATCAGAGTTTTCGAACTAATATTAGTATCTAACTATAAATACCAACATAAAAACAAAACAAAAGCTGTTATTTAGAAACAATTGCCTATCTATTTATTTATATAATGCACTTGTATGTCGTTGTAATTTTCTTATTATGCATGCTACAAGTGGGTTAATTATAAGTAAATAAATTTTATCTTGCACTTCCTTGTTACAGGTAACCATGACGAGAAGATATCGGCTATACTAACAATAGGCACAGTATTATATCAGATTTTAATTCGAAACACGTACCTATGCTAACATTCTACCGTAAACTGTAGGGTTGCCACCATCAAATTTGTCCAGAATTCTTAGGGTTTTAAATTACCGAGTTAAACTACATCATCAACTTGCACTTGTACTTATAGGGGTCGCCACGTATCTGCTCTTCCATACATTTCTATCAGTCGTCATCAATCCACTCCTTTATTACGCATATCCTCTTTCATACAATCCATACAAACTTCCTTCAGTCTTCTATCTTTGTAGCCATCCACATTCATTCTTATACTTTCTTGTTTATGTCAAATCGAGTCAAACTTGTTGAAACAAAAAGTTGATTGTCTTTTTGGTGTTATTTCTTTTTAGTTTTCATACTTCTAGAAATTAGCAGCCCTATTCTAGTGTTGTCAGCGTTTTTAAATTAAATCGTATGTTAACAATATATGCGATGCCTCATTGTTTTTATTTAAACTTTTAAAACTTCGAATATGCTAATCCTAAAACAGTTAATGACCTGTTTGTCTAGACTTCTTTAAGTAATCTATTTCGCATTTTAACTTTTTTATAGACAGTTTTCGACAATGACATATTTCTTAGAAGATAAACAGAGAGAGATATCTAAAGATCTATTAATATTTACTTTAATGTAAGAGAAACTTTTGACTAATATTTTATTACGTACTTACTTACGCGAGTCCGTTTTCTTTGACTTAAAAAAAAAACAAAGTTGCCTACGTGTTCTTCCAGACTATCCTCTACATCTATGCCAAATTTAATCAAGATCTGTTTACCCGTTTAGGCTACAAACTCTAACAAACATCCATCCATCTAAACTTTCGCATTTATAATATTAGTAAGATTAACGTTTTTTTTACATTTGGGTAAAATATTTACACTCGTAAGTTTATTATAATTTATTGTACAAATGTATCTTTCGTCTATTTAAAGTTTCTATTTTTAAACTAGCTTTCGCCCGCGACTTCGTCCGCGTGGAAAGAAATGAAAGTCTATGTGTTCTTCCAGACTATCCTCTATAGCAAATTTCAGGGAGATCCGTTCAGCAGTTTAGGCTAAACTCTAACATCCATACATCTAAACTTTCGCATTTATATTATAAGATGTTATTTCTATAAAACTGATCTTTTAAGTCGAATATATTTTAACTTTATACGAATATTATTTAATAAAAACTTTTAATAACAAATAAAAAGGGATTTCAATTAATAAAAACATATTAAAAACGATACTATAGGTACATATGATTACAAAAAAATAAATAACATCACTTGGCAAAGTAAAGTATAAGAATTTACGACAATTAAGTATGGAGAGGTAAATAGCACACTGTCTTTTGGCCTTACCTTATTTGTACGGCGAATATCCGTGTGTCGAAATTTCACTTTTGAAACCTGATGTTTGAGCGCGTGTGTACCGCGTCGTGTTTACAATAAGACTGACGAATTGACGACCCAACATACATTGTAGGGACCTGACTCATTTAGTACGTAATATTACTGAGAATATAATGTTTTTGCACATATGAAAACACTAGCTGTTTCCGTGCGGCTTCATAT
>NW_013526582.1:1394104-1397596 GCF_000836215.1 Papilio polytes | reverse complement strand
ACAATATAGACATAACACTTACAATAAGGTAGGTTTACTATTTTCAAGGAATTATTTCGTTACTTTTTAGTGTACTGTTTTTTTTTTTAATTTATTGTTTTTGGTGTATTTTGTTTTGTTTTTAGTGCATTTTGTTTTGTTTTTCGTGTATTTTGTTTTATTGTTTACATATGTCAAATTATCAATTACAAATAAAATACCAATTACCTCACCATGGCAATCTTGCTTCCTTGATGTTGGCAGCAACTTATGATCTCTTTCCCACATTAGGGTTTTTATCCAAAATATTTACACCCTAAGTTTAATAGCGTGAAAATATATAGTCTAAAGCGTGACGTAAGTGTAGGGCTTTTTATTAAAAAAGAATTATTCAAAAATATGTTGTAATTGCTGACATCTTAGGCAACAAAGAATTGTGTGTTTACGCTTTATTATAATAGTATAGAAGTATAGATAGTATAGATATAAGTATAGAAGTATAGAGTAGCTTTTGCCCGCGAATACGTCTGCGAGGATTAAAAAAAGTGTTAAGTAGCCTTTGTGTTCTTTTAGACTTTGTTCGATGTAAAAAGAACAATAGTTTTTTTTTTTCAGTGCCGATTTACAAAAGTGTGTGGAAATATCTCTAGTAGTAGCAAAACTTGACGAGGTTTTCTTATTTCCTTATCCTTACTTACCTTACTAACATCATAAATGAGGAAGTTTGGATGGATGTTTGTTATAGTTTGTACTACTACTGAACGGCTGAATCTGGATGAAAGGAAATTGAAAAGATATCTTCTATCGATACATAAAATAAAATTGGTGTGTCTGTTTGTAATATCAAAAGAAAAATTCCAGATTTCGGAAAGATGTTCTTGAGTTGCATATTTAATTTTTGTCTGTCTGTCTGTCCGCAAGCCGCGTTTATTCCGGAAAACCTCCGAAAAGGCTGGAAATAGACAGCCATATTATTGGCTAATTTTTTATCTTAATATTGCATGGACGAAGTCACGGGCAACAGCTAGTTTTACATATAATATTGTAATTTTTTTTAAATCCGTTTAATACTTACAGAGTTTGGTGTTGTTTTTCCGGTTGGAGATCTATGACGTCACAATATGGCGTAGTCATATTCTTATTTTAAACTTTATAAGATTGTTTACGATATAATGCACAATAACATCAAATTATAATGCAGTTAACCTTAACAAAGAAAACATAAACAGGGCTGACCAATAGTAAATCATACATTTTTGCCTTTTACTGCAATAAGTAATAACAACCACTAGTTATTGAATTGTCATCTACACTAGTATTATAAAGATGAAAGAATTGTATTTTTGTATGTATTGAAATATCTCAAAAACTGTTAGGCCGATTTCAAAAATTCTTTCACCATTAAAAAGCTACGTTATCACTGAGTAACATAGACTACATTTTTATTATTTTTTTAAGTTTACGCGGGCAAAGTCGCAGGCAAGTTCGCCCGCGTTGCTAGTTTAAAATATTTTTTGGTATGTTACTAATTTAGTTTTAGTTATTTCTTTGGAGGTATTACTTGACATTTTGAAATTCTAGTGTTGGCCCGCAGTTTCATCCGCGCGGAATTTTCCCAATCGTCACCCCGGTCTGTCCCCACTTGAGAATAAAAAGTTTGATCCGTCCTACCTTTTAGACCCACTATCACCAATAAGAAGACAGGTGGACCCCTTATGAAATAAAATAAGTTCAAACCGTCAGCTCGTCGCAAAAGGTGGGACGAATGCAACTTTTTATTCTTATCTGTCTTTACGTGGGGACAGAGCGGGGTGACGAATGGGAATAATTCCTTATACCTTCTTCCAGATTTTTGATGTTTATCATCTGTACCAAATACCATAAACATCCATCCATCTAAACTTTGGCATTTAAAATATTACATAGTTATTTCCAAGTATGCTAGTATCCAGTAAACACAAATTGTTTTAGGTATTTTTCCAATGTTTTTTCAATGTCTTGTCCAAATTAAAACCAATTAATTTTACAACCAGTCTAATTTACATTAGACAATTGTTCTAAAAACAAACACTGTTTTTAAAAGATAAATTGTACAAAAACGGGAATGTACAAAAACATATCTTGATTCAAACGAATTAGTTAATTTGATTCGACATTTATTTATGAATCACAAATCTTGTCCTAACCTAAAAAATAAAGTAAAACGAAACAATAAAAAAGTTTCATAATGTAACTCGCGTTATTTAATTAACAATTATCATGTTATCTTTAATTTAAACTGATTCTAGACAATCTTGTAATAACTATTCAAAAATAAAACAAATACTAAACTTAGTCGTTTGCATGTGAAATACAAAAACAAACAAAAGTAAGTATTCTATAAGTTCTTCCAAACTATGCTCTACATCTACGCCAAATTACATCCAGATCCGTTCAGCAGTTTAGGCTACAAACTCTAACAAACATCCATCCATCTAAACTTTCGCATTTATAATATTGTTATGATATTGTGTCTGCATAAATTATTGGACGTTCTAAATGCCAAGAATCCCGTTCCATTCAAAAAAAAGCAATACTTTCTTTTTTTATAAACATAAGGTGGCAAACGAGCAAGTGGCCTGTCTTCTCCGAAATAGCGACCATTATCCACAAACGATATTTTAACTAAAGTACAACCCTAATACAAACTGCAGTGCAAAATAGATGCATATCATTACGTATTAACTTTTTTGCTTGCATTTGATCTAATGTCCTTCCTTACAAATGTACTAATGTAGGGGCACCATGCTACGACAAAATTTAGGATAAAATTTTTCATATAACTAATACTAAAAACATTTATTTAACTGGGAATTTAAATTACGTTATTTATAGAGTGTACTTTTTATATAATGTAGTGATGTAATATGAAAAATAAGTATAGAAAGTTTCCTTTTCACAAGTGGACAAACAAAAGATGTATTTATTGACATATAGCGATGATGTGACATGTACCGTTACCACAGAGTAGACAAATAACAGAATGACATCTTTGTGTTACAGCGGTGGTTTTTAATTCAAATAATATTTTTTTTTTAACTTCGCTTTTTCATAATTTCACAATAATGAACATGATCTGGGGCGAATTGACTTTTTAATTTAGTTAATTTCTAATATCTGTAAAGTTACAATTTTATATTTTTCACATGGCGAGGGATTTTAGATTTCTGGTCAATATTACAGGAAAATAAAATAAAACAATTTAATGGTCTCAATAATTTCGTGATTGTTTTGATTTGTGACTTTTATACTATTTTCATTCTGCATATTTTACTGCTCTATGTGAAACGCAATGTCATCGTTCAATGTTTATCGGAGTACGGTTACATCATAAACATTCGAAGAGGCTTTCTACGACCTTTGTTGTAGAAAATTCTATAGGCCTATTGCACAAATTTAACAGCGGTAGAGGCCGCTTTAACATCTTCGCACGAATGGGCCGGCTCGCCCTGTGTAATACCACGACCACACAGA
>NW_013526582.1:1330050-1393341 GCF_000836215.1 Papilio polytes | reverse complement strand
TAACTATCTCTGCTCTCTTTTATTTATCAAAACAATAATATTTTTCATAAAACGCAACACAGTGAAAGTTAATTTTAAAGCAAATTGTAAAAGTACAGGTGAATATTATATTAAAGTACCGCAAATCTGTTATATAGGGCTGTCAACTTTCACAAATTCAGACTTCAACGAGGGAAAAAAGGTGAAACGTAACTTGCAAATACCCTTAAAACATTAGAAAAGTTAGGCCCTGTCTCACCAAATTGTAAATTGTCTACTAACAAACCAACGTGTAAAATATGTGATGGAAATATAGTATTTTGTTCCCTTATCTGATAGTTACGTCATTTTTTATCTATCTGACCCTCTATCAGCCAGTGGTGCGACAGGCCCTTAATGTTATAAACGAAGTACCTAATTATTTTCGTGAGGTTGGTATATACACCATACCAAACTGAAAAATTCAAATCAAATACGATGACCAACCCTATACATTACAATTCCAAGTGTCTTAAGCTGTTAATGCGTTAACAAAATACATATTAAAACTTAAGAAATTGTGTGATAATCATGTTTGTTTTTTAATTGAAAAATGCAAGAGAAACGCATACATTCTACACTAATGTAATAAAGCGTAAACATAAACTTCTTTGTTGCCTAAGAAGTCAGCAATTACAGCCTACTTTCGAATAATTCTTTTTTAATGAAAATCCCTACACTTACGTCACGTTTTAGGCTATATATTTTCACTACATTAAACTTAGGGGGTAAATGTTTTGGATAAAAACCAAAACGTGGGAAAGAGACCATAAGTTGCTGCCAACATCAAGGAAGCAAGATTGCCAGGTTTGTCATGTGATTTTGACAATTGCAATTGATAATTTGATAAATGTAAACAATAAAGTAAAAGTTTCATAATTTCATGTGGATGAAGCCGCACGGGAACAGCTAGTAATTAAATAAAGCAATCGTATAGTGTGTAAGACCCCTAATATATAATGAATCTGAATAAAAAAAAACTTAAAATATGACAACTTATAAATACTGGTCGAATATAAAATAAAAAAAAAACATTTTGGATGACATAACGTCAAATCAGGGAGAAATTAATTTTGTCAAAACGTTCGTAAACTTAATACAATATACACTTTTTAAAGGTTTAATATTATTATAAACACTTATATAGATGATGGGAAGTTTTTCATCACCGGTGCCGTTATCGGACATTGAATCCGTCCTCGCTTGGGTTGACACATACAAACTGTCTAGACAAACGAAGAAAATATCAAGGGACTTCTCTGATGCTGGTATACTTTACAATATTCCGATTTTAAAATTTACTCAAGTGATCAATAACGCAGTGCCGGATTACCTATATAGCAAGAGTAGCAAATGCTACGGGCCCCGCGAATTTAGGGGCCCGGCACTCCAACGCCTGTCTCACAGTTATCAAAAAATATTAATTTGATTAGGAGCGTAAAATATCTTGCATGCCTTAAACGTGAAGTGCTAGGTTATATTCCTTCCAGTTTTCTGCTCCATACAATACCATAAACTTGACTAAAGTAAACCAAGGGCCCCTTGACAGAATATGCAACAGGCCTCGCGCTTGCTTAATCCGGCACTGAAATAACTGGACCTTACCTTAGACTTTTATAAAATTGTAGGTTAAATGTTACCAACTAAATAGGTTGTAGGGTATATCTGCTATATGTAAGGTTAATTCACCATAAATATTGTAATTATTTAAAAATTCCTAAGCGCCTATGAAATTATTTGATTTTTGATACTTCTCTACTAGAAAACTCAATACGTTATAAGGAAGATTATGAGGGCGATATTATCTTCATCATCATCTCCCCTGCCTTATCCTACTCCCGTAGGGTCGGCGCACCGGGTTTTCGTCCTACAAAGCACTCTATCATCCGTCATCTGTCATCACTCCCTTCTTGATCATGTCACCTTTCACGCAATCCATCCATCTCTTTCTAGGTCTACCTCTACCGATGTACCCCTTCACATTCATAACTAACGTTCTCCTTGTTACATGCGATTCATCCCTTCTTATAACATGCCCATACCACTCTAACCTTTTACTCCTTACATATTACAATTTACATCTTACATTACATTACGCCTTAGTTTCTTTAATGGGGATGTTTCCTAATGTTACAAATCCAAATAAAGTTATGTTTAATATTTTAAAGACAGCATTTTATAACCTATAATAACATTTAGAGACCTTGCATGTTTGTCTCAAATTAAATATAAATTAAAAACGCTGCAATATTTTTTACCCTCCATTACTCGATCTCAAACACCAATGACGTCACTTTCTTGCATATAACATGGCAGTGTGACCAACTTCAGTGAATGTCAGTGCATTTTGTAGTTATATTTTTTTCTAAATGATTGTAATAATTGAGTTTGCGTGTTTTATATTATGAGGACTCCAATTTTGAGTGTTTTTATAATTACGACATAAGTTATGAGCAAAACATTTTATGAATATTACAAAAGAAAAATATATCAAAATTCATAAGAGTAGCTTATAGTACAATTTAATTTATACCTGGTCACACTGGTGTAGGACGCAGTCACTGTTTACACACAAACATAATCTTCCACGAGAAGCAACAAGTGTAATTAATACGTTAAAAGTATCACCTTCTGTTCATTTTGGTTTTTTCATTTTTATCTCCATTACTAAAAACAACTTTATACAACAAAGATTTACGAGTATTATCAATCAATGGTTCTTTCAAATTGACAGTGACAGGCCGTGACGCGAGGTTCGTATGCAAAGAAGTGACGTCATGGGACGTTTTGGGGGGAAATGAAAGAGTTGTTTTTATTTACGTGTTTTTTTATTGAAATAATGAGTATTATATTTTATACTATTTTTTTTCGTGTTCATACATGGTTTATCTACAAAATAAAGGCTATTCCAAAAATTAGGAAACATCCCCATTCTAGTATGTTTGAATTACAGTGCTTCTCGCGGAAATATTAGGCGTACATTATCCGAAGCTGGTTGAAATGCACAACTACCCACCACGGAACAGCCAGGCGCTTAAACTAAACAACTGGATGACTTTAAATAGAAAAGTCTTGAAGAAATTAAAGTTAACCCTTTGTACTTCGACAATGGAGCAACTGGCTAATAACACACCTGGGGTTATCGAGAAAGTGCTTCTAATGGGTAAGAAATTATGTAAATTGTCTCTTTCTTTCCCTTTAAGAATATTGAGATGACAGTATATTTTTTACGAGTTACAACAGCAGAAACATCACACTACTAACACAAGTGATTTGCGACCTATGACGTCATAGTGTTTTTCAATGAATATAATGTAGCTTCACAGCTCACAGTTAAAACAATGGAATTGGAGGTGAAAGGTGACAGACAGATGAGTTGTATACACCTTTGTGTTTAAGAAAAAAATACGTAGTACATCAGTACATCAATTTTAAAGAAGTCAATAATGATGTAATTGTGGTTAAAATTTCCAAGGTTACGATTTATACCTTCATCTTTTATGGTGGATCACAATTTTCTCAGTCTTTGTTAAATTTTTCGGACCTTAAAAAACTAAACATATTAGTGAGAGTCAAAATGGCAGGTGTACCATAGCGAATTAAATTATACCACTCACTAAAAAATGTACCTAAATTGTACTATTTGGTACCTTGTATTTAGTACCTGCCATATTGACGTCAACATGGCAGGTGTAACTTAATTTCGCTGTAATTTCGTTCTAGATAAGGTAGTATTTATTTAAAATAAACAGTACCTTATCTAGAACGAAATTAAGTACTATTAGTACAATTTAGGTATATTTTTTAGTAAGTGGTATAATTTAATTCGCTATAGTACACCCGCCATTTTGACTCTCACAAATATTGGTAATGAAAGAATAATAGATTCCAATCTTTACTGAGTTGTTTTTGATAGTTCGTGATAAAATTCGACGCGATGATGAGGCACATAGAAGCTTGAAGGACTCTGAACAGAACCTCTCCAGTGGCGGCAGCTATTACGAGGCGTGCGGTGATGACGGTATACCCAGTTTTGTTCCATTAAACTACGGATCAATACTAATATTATAAAGAGGAAAGATTTGTATATTTAGTTATATTTTTGTATGTATTGAAATAACTTAAAAACTACTGGGCCGATTTCTAAAATTCTTTCACCATTAGAGAGGTAATTCATCAGTGAGTAACATAGGCTACCTTTTGTTTTTTTTTTTATTTCACGGGGAAGAAGTCTAGCAAAGGCCAGTATTATATAGAGGAAATATTTGTAATTTTGTATATATTGAAATAACTCAAAAACTACTGAGCCGATTTCTAAAATTCTTTCACCGTTAGAAAGGTAATTTATCTGTGAGTACCATAGACTATTTTAATTTCACGGGGACAAAGTCTAGCGACAGCTGGTGTTATTATAATCCTACTCGTATCTCATGGTACTCTAGGAGAAATTTATGTTTCATGTCGTGTGAAAATAAATCGTTAAGTAAATTAATGAACCATCTCACGGGGAAATGTTTAGAAATTTAAATATACAGAGTAAGTTAATGATTACTCCAGAACCAGTATACTTAGGTCTTTACGATAATTATTGTGTTTTATGGAACACTTTTACTATAATCTATGTTTTTATTTTATGAATATTATTTATACAGGTGACGTCAGATGTTCTAGTAAGGTTTAATCGTCTATTCATCTAGTAAAGTGTGGATTGATTCAAAAGTTATTTTGTACCTAATTTACATTCTGCAGTTCTCTAGCTGTAAATGTAATCGCAGAGCCCAGGATAGAGCGAGCTTGCGGCGTACTGTGGACACCCTCTGTCCCACTTTGGGGACATAGAAAACAGAGTTCTCGAAGGCTTAACGCTTAAGGGGACATTTTTGTGCTCCGTACGGAGATCCTATTCCCCTCTTTTTAGGGATGTTGGAGACCACCGTTTGGTTTTAGTCGGTGCGAGTCCGACATATTCCGACTCTAGGTTCCAATGAGTCGGAATATGAGTAGGCATTTCCCCTCGTTAATAAAATAAAATGGGCTACAGTCCTCTTACCTTTCTGGCGATGCACCTATTACACATTATTTACATAAAAACATTTTCTACAAATTTCGGTATTTTTTCCTGCAATTAAATTGCGTATAACTGTAGACTGTAAAAGGCTTTGGAGACCTATGTCTAGCAATGGACTGATACATGCTGATGTTATTTTGTTAAAACCTTCAAATGCATTTTCCACACGGCATGTTACAAAGAGAATGTTAGTTATGAATGTGGAGGTAGACCTAGAAAGAGATAGATGGAGCGTGTAAGGTGACATGTTAAAAAAGGGAGTGATGATTGAGATGACGCATGATAGAGTTATGTGGAGGACAAAAATCTGTTGCTCCTACGGGAGTGGGATTATAAGGAAGATGATGATGAATTCAATTATCCACAGAGAATGTTCTGGTTGTACCACTGAAGACGAGGGTTAATGGATATCTCGAGACTATACAACAGAAGGTCGTCAGTCACGCGTCTTATCTCACGCAGAAACAGGAGCTGAAAGATTCTAAAGAGGTCATAGAAGTTCTCAAACAAAAGGTAACTATATTTTATATAATTCTTCTCAACGAGTTAGATATCTATACTTCTTTGTTGCCTAAGATGTCAGCAATTACAGCATATTTTTAAATAATTCTTTTTTTAATAAAAAGCCCCACACTTACGTCACGTTTAAGGCTATATATTTTCACGCCATTAAACTTAGGGGGTAAATATTTTAGATAAAAACCCTAATGTGCGAAAGAGACCATAAGTTGCTGCCAACATCAAGGAAGCAAGGTTTGTCAGTGTCATGTCATTTTGACATTTGCAATTGATAATTTGACACATGTAAACAATAAAATAAAATTTTCTTAATATTATGCGGATGAACTCGCAGGGGAACAGCTAGTATTTAGATAAAGTATTTCCCCCTTTTTAGACATCAATGATATCCCTTTTTGACCGACTTCCCAAGAAGGAGATATACAATTCGCATGTATGTTTTTTTTTGTTCTTCTTAAGTTTCTAATATTTCTTTATAATATTTTCAATATTCAGCTCCTTCTAATATTATTATGTACTATATTTTATCCTTAGTTCGATAGTGTACAGTGTGAAAAACTAATTTTAAAAGTCGAATTGGGGGTTAATATAAAGTACATCAATAGACTTATTAATTCGATTGGAGTTATTCTACAATAAGTTTGATTATTAGTATTAACTGATAGGTGGTCAATTACTATCCCATATACCTTATTTCTGATTTAATTTCTTATCACAGGTCGATCATCTCGACAGTTTAGTGAAACTGAAGAACGAGAGAATAGAAGATCTCCAAAGACAACTAGAAAGGAAACAAACAAGACGCAAAGAAGTCGAAACTCTCCAGAATAGTTTACAAGTACCTTATGATATTTCAGCGCCTCCGTCACCGAAGGAGAATGAAGTTATCGCATTCCCAGTGAAAGTATCTTGTACAAAAATTGTAGACACAAAAAATTATAGACTGGACGAATCTAAAATACCGATATCTAAAGAACTCGCGAAATCAACCTCGAGATTATGTACAGTTAGTGTTGATGATATTTCTGAATCAAATTTACGGATTGATAAAATTAAATTGGACGATTACAATGAGATAGAAATAATAGAAATGACAGGAAAGGATTTACAAGATGTTGATGAATTTAAAGATAGTGTTGGTGAAATTATTCTAGGGGCGGAAGTGAAAGACACTAACGAATATATGTGATATTAAATGTGTAAATGATTTTCTTTTACTGCACTCAGAGTAGTTTAAATGAACAGTTAGTGCAGTGTTTAAATATTGGACTGTTAGTAACAACCTCTCTGAGTGCGACAGTTGTCATTAATGATAGATGTTTGTAAGGAAAATATGGTTAGATTATTGGGAAATTTTAGTTGATAAATTATGGGATTTAAAAACTTAGTCCATGAATTAATATTTCAAATTAAGATATTACGATGATTGATTTTTTTAGTTTTCTGGGTCAAAATTAGAATAGGCTAAAATATAATATCGGTTTTGATTGATTTTTTATTTGAAATTAAGGTTTTGTTAATGATAGATGGGTACCGATAATTATTAAAAAATCTGATTTTACGAACGTGGCAAATACGACCGTGGATTTCCATAGCTCAAACTCCTATAGATATATCGTTTTTCAGATTTTTCAAAGGGAAAGAAAGAGACGTATTACAATGAAAATTCATGGTTAACAATTTCACTAAATTTAAATATGTTTTTATCCAAATGTATAAAATCTTTAATTTAATATGGAATTAATGTTATTCATTATATTAAAATAAGACATTTGTTATGATTATACTTTATTTTGTTAATATTACAAAAATATAAAACTGCAACAATTGTTGGTTTCTTTTATATATTTCAAAACCTTTTAAATAAACAATGTAACTAATGTAATTTGTTTAATTATACTTCGACAAATTTTCAATAAGAAAGTACAAGCGACAATTTGCAAAGATACTTTTGTATTTATATTATATTTAAGAAAATCATAACAAAGGGTTTTTCGCTTTATTTAATAATCTAAAGAAAAAGAAAGAACAGAAGAAAGAAAGAACAGCTGTTCCCTACTTTGTCCATTATCTGACGACGCCTGTGAATTAACTATATGTACAATCGCGGAAATCAGCAGTGTTCCACTTTTGGAAAAATTGCCTCGTTCATTGCAACGAGACAATCTCCGCTTTTACAAATAACTAAATAGTAGTGAGTAAACGAAAGTATAATAATAAAAATAAACTGAGCGCGTATCAATATTTTTTTCCTATAGACAGATAAGTGTTGTTTAATCCGCGTTTCATTCTAAAATGTTCAAACGTAGCTATTAAGAAACACCGACAGTTTCCCCGATTGTACAAAGTTAAGGTTGAAATAACGTACTTTACAAGATAAAGGGAACCTTATAACAGAACTTGATGTAATTGTTGTTTAATGAGCGTTGTTAGGAAACATGTCGCACAAGCTCGGCCGTTTCCTGAGCATGTTTTGTATTTCAAACAATCTGTTATCTTTTTTCTTTTCCATCGTGTGTCTGTTAAAAACATATAATTAGATAATTAAGAATGCAATTGAAATAAAAAAAAAATACTTTAGTTTTCGCTCTTGATTCCGTCTAAGTGGAAATATAAATGTAAGTAGCCTGTGTTCCAGACTATCTACATCTATGACTTCCGAGATCCGTTCATATTAGGCTACAAACTCTAACATACATAATAGCACATTTAATATCCTTACAACTTGAGGGCTTATTACGTATTTTCATGAGAATGATTTCGTAACTTCATCAAGTAAATTTGTACTAGATTCTATTTGTAATACTCGTAAATTTTATGAATTAATATGAGTACCATTTCGCAACTGTTATTTGTTAAAACCCCCTGGAAATTTCGAAGACAATATTTAATTAAACTCACGTGCTGTTGTCACCATTCTGTCCAACCACTTTGAACCTATTGAACTCAATAGTTGTGTCGAAGAAGAATTTCTTGTTGATTTCGTTTATAGCTCTCTTCACAGGCAATAAGTCTTCAACTGGAAATAACAGTGCAATTGCTTTACGCGCAATCTACATTTTAAATACACGCTAAAATATATTTGAAAAAATAATTAGAGTGATGAATTGGATATAAGTTTGGCGTTGTACTTAAACGTGAGATACACTTCTTTGTTTTCTAAGATGTCAGCAATCATAGCATATTTTTTTAAATAATTCTTTCTTTAATAAAAAGCCTTACACTTACGTCACGCTTTAGGCTATATATTTTCACGCATTTAAACTTAGGGGGTTAATAAATTGGATAAAATCCCTAATGTGGGAAAGAGACCATAAGTTGCTGCCAACATCAAGAAAGCAAATTGCGATAGTAAGGTAATTGGTATTTTGACATTTGCAATTAATTATTTGACACATGTAAGCAATGAAATAAATATTTTCATAATTTTATGCGGATGAAGTCGCAGGGGAATAGCTAGTTATAATATAAATGAATACCGTTATAAACAATTCCATGCACTTTTTCCTCAACAGTGTCAACAGGGCAGGTGCAAGGCGGCAGCGTGAAGGCGGAGGTCTGCGCGGCCACGGAGTTGCTCCTCTCGTCCCACTCCTGCAGCGGAGACTCCTCGCCAGCCATCACATCCTGTCTGGACCTCCTTTTCCTGCTCTCTATACGCTGTCTTAATATATCCAATTGTTCTGGAAACATCGTCATTATCACCTCCTTATCTATGCTAATATTATAAAAAGGAATGAATTGTATTTTTGTATGTATTCGATTCTCGTAAAAACTACTGGACCGATTTCAAAAATTCTTTCATCGTTAGAAAGGTAATTTATCTGTGAGTAACATAGGCTATGTCATTATTATTTTTTTAATTTCACCTAAACGGAGTCGCGGGCGAAAGCTACTATAAAATAAATACGAGAAGCCATCCGCGTGGAATTGACATGAGTTCCAGAGTTTGTTCTACATCTATGTCAAATTGTTATTGTTGTCTTCATTTGAAATAACTAATTAGATATTGACTGTTATTTTTAAAGACGGAGTTTGTCTCGTGGCTATGAACAAGGCAATTTGAAACTGAAGGCACCGCGTATTTCCCCGACTGTACATCGCGCGGCTAAACTCTATTACTATTTAAATAGTGGTAGAGCCCACTTTAATATCTTCGGATTAATACCACGACCACACAGAAGACACACGGGAAGTGGAAGCAATTCCGTGTTTCGTCTAATGAGATTGGTGCCGGAGGCCTAATTTTAGTCAAGGAAAGGATGGGAAGGGAAAGCGGATTTGACGGTGGAGGATGCATAGGAAGGGAAAATATCCTCTTTATGTGCGTATCCTTCTCCCTTGATTAAGCGTAGGCAATATTTGCAATTGCGGATGTCTATAAGCATCGATAGCTTCGCTTTCTCGGCGAATTCAGGTGGCCGCTCGTTTGCTACCTTGGACTATAAACGAACTCACCGGGAGTGAAGGGTACATACTGCTCGTATGTGTTCTCGAAGTGCATGTAGGGGCTGGCCTGCATGTACGGCGGCAGCGAGCGTATGAACGAGTCCACTTGCATCTTCTGACACTCCTCCATTGGACATACCTGGATACATCATACTTATTACTAATACTAGCGCGGAGGCTTAGGCTTAAGAGGAAAGGATGGGAAGGAAAAGTGTATGTGACGGTGGAGGAGACGCGTAGGAAGGGGAAATGTCCTCATTATGTGTCTCATCTGTCAATGAAGGGTAGGCAACGCTGCAATTGCGGATGTTTGTGGGCAGCGGTTGCTTTCTATTTCGGTGGATGCAGGTGGCCGCTTGCTCGTTTGCCACCTTATATTATAAAAAAAAAACTAATATACCACATACTAATATTATAAATACCACCACATACTAATAATAATGTGAAAGTTGAGATGGATGGATGTTTGTCAGACTTTGTAGCCTAAACGGCCGAACATTTTTCAATGAAATTTGGTATATATGTAGAGGATAGGCTGGAAGAACACATAAGCTACTCATTTTTTTTTAATCCACGCGGACGGAGTCGCGGGCGAAAGCTAGTTACTAAAATATATTATTGGACTAAAATTGTACAAAGTCAGTGGGACTCTGTCTCCTGAACTATGTAGTAATTGTGTTTCAGGAGGCAAAGTTTTCTCTTTACTATTGTGTTGACATGTAATCAGGTACAAGGACCAATTATTGACCTGTATGTTTTATCCGACATTTTAAGGAAAATATCTTAATGTCGAAGAAATTTAAAGATAGAAGTCAACTCTATGAATATAACTATGTCTAGTCAACTTAATTTGGATACTCTCAAGTATAAGCCGTGAAAGAATCGACATACATAATTAAAAAATGTAAATAAGGTTGGAGACCTTTTCATAGTTAATCTTGGCGTCTTGATCCGGCACGTGGCTCGGGATAACGTGCATGCTGTCGTTATGAATACTCCTGTATGAATTATGGAAATTATTTTAACAGGTTTATTGGTACAAAATATATAATAACCCAAAACTAAATTTAGCACACATACAGGACATATAAAAAAATAAAGAAAATACTAAATATATACGCAGCTAGATTATGTTATTAGTTAGAAAGAGTTGTTCGATTTATTTCATAGTTTAAATTACGATATGTTAGTAAAAATATTTAGTTTATAGAAATATATGTATTAATAAATGTATGTAGAAATTACATAGTTTTGTAATAAATTTAAGCTATTAATGAATCAATAAAAAATATACATTTATTTATCATGAGTTTTCCCACTCAAATAGAGTCAATGTACCAGGTTTCGTCCCCCATTTTATATTCATTTGTATTTGAGATGATTACACAAGAAAGTAATGTCATTGGATGTGGAAGGTTACAAAGGTAGAGAATTATCAAAGAAAATGTGGAAGGATTATGTGAAAAATGTGTAAAGATAAACGTAAGGGAGTGAATACAAATAAGACAGTTAGGAGTTACTTATGATATTTAGAAGAATACATGTGCCAACACTACTTAAGGAAAAGGTTGATGGTGTAAAAGTTTATATTTTATTATTTAAATTATAAATAATATTTACCCCAGAGCTGAAAACGATTCTTCGATGATTTCATCTTCTTCAACTTGTGATACTTCTTGTCTAAAAAAAGGCAGTTTTAAACTTTTGGTTTAATTAGAAACGTACAAGTAATTAAAATAAACAGCTATATCTTTCTCATTAAAGAGAAAGAGAGATGTCTATATGTTTCATTGTTGAATCATTTGTATATAGGAATGATTTGATTTGGTAGTTGGTACAGCGTTCACATAAAATATATGGTTACTAGCTTTCGCCCATGACTCCGTCCGCGAGAGATTAAAACAAAAGTAGGTAGTCTATGTATTCTTCCAGACTATCCTCTATATCTACACTAAATTTAACCGTTTAGTCTAAAAACTGTAACAAATAAACATCCATCTAAACTTTTGCATTTGAATGCGTTTGTTACCTGGGCATTGTTTCCACTTCTTCGGAATAATCTTGACTTATTTCTGGATAATCGTCAAATTTTGCAGTCTAAAAATTATTGTTCAATATAATAATATATAACATATAAAAGAATAAATTACTAATGTAAGAAAATATGCTTACTCGTTTATTACCAATGTTTATGACGACTTTGCTATGTCCTGAATTTCTGACTTTCTCGCGCTAAAATAAAATAACACTCTTTTTATTTATTATGGCTTTCTTGTTTTTTTTTAATTGTGGATAGAGGACATAAAGACCGATGAAATACCCCTTTTCTTTACGTTCTTAAATTTCCGATGAGAAAGAAGACGAAACGAGGATTTACTTTCATATAAGTGTAGTATGTTCTGGGGTTTATAAAAAAAACTAGACTAACTAAGAATGTAAAATCAACTTTTTTACATCAGTTTTTAATGTGGGTAGCAAAATTATTCCACATTTTTACGCAACATGGCGAGAGTTTTTATTCCTTTTATTATATA
Organism: Papilio polytes; assembly: GCF_000836215.1. Taxonomy (NCBI): domain Eukaryota; kingdom Metazoa; phylum Arthropoda; class Insecta; order Lepidoptera; family Papilionidae; genus Papilio; species Papilio polytes. The sequence goes on along the minus strand of NW_013526582.1, from coordinate 1,380,753 downwards.
TTTTCTGATATTTGCAGTATTTACAAAACACACGACATACCAGTTTAGTAGTAGAAGCGATCTCCATGGAGTCCCGCGCGCCCAGTATGGTGGCCCGCGTCGCCGGCTGCCCGTACGCTGAAGACGCACTGAAATTAAAATCAAACATTAAAGTAAAATTATCAGTAATTAGAATTCAATTTTCTTAACTAGAAAGGATTCAATGGTATATTTATGCAGACAGTCACAAATCGACCAGAATAAGGATCCGTTACATATACAGGAGTATAGCAGATTTTATCCGAAACCAAATTGACCTTAATGTTTCCTCTATGGAAATTTTACGCTTGCTCTTTAAAAAAAGACGTACAAAGTATGATTACGGGCTCAGATAGCTTAAAAATGACGTCCCTATCAGATAAGGTTACAAAATCCGATATTTCCATCAAATATTTTACACGTTGGATTGTTTTCAGACAATTTATAATTTGGGCGGACAGGCCCACAGTGGCAGTTTTTATGTTGTAAACAATCGAACGTGTAAAATATAACAGTCATTTTTAAGCTATCTGAGCCTTTATCAGCCAGAGTTGGGACAGGCAATAAGTATAAAATATTAATCTATAAAATACTTGCATTATCTTTAGTATAGAGCCCATATTCCCTCGGATGTCGACGCTCGCCTGCGTCACTCGGTGGCTTGTACTGCTCTGGAATGCAGAAAAAATGGTAAATAGGTAATTAATTTAATTTTCCATAGGTTCTCATTGGGCAAATACTTTTAGTTAACATTTTTTGCTATCTCCTTATTTCCAAAATTAAAGAACAGTGAAATCAATGATATTATATACTAGCTTTCGCCCGCGATTTTGTCCGCGTAGAATTAAGAAAACAAAAATGTGTAGCCTATGTGTTCTTCTAGACTATCCTCTACGTCTATGCCAAATTTCATCGAATTTCGTTCAGCTGTTTAGGCTACAAACTTTAACAAACATCCATCTAAACTTTCGCATTTATAATATTAGTAAGAAGTATGATTGCTAAAATTCAACACTAGTAAAAGAGTAAACACATGAAATAAGAGAACTATTAATATAAAATTAAACCAGTAGACCTAAAAAGATGACATGATCAAATAGGGATACAAGGAACTATAATTGGTGCATTTACCTTACACGTGTGGGACAAGGACGGAATTATTTATATACCTCTCTTTCAGTCTGTATGGTGGAGCACTCCCATTTGCCGGGTTTTGGCAACAGTTTGAGATACTCGTCTTTAATGAAACCAGCATTGGGGCATTGAGACTTCACAAACTTGTCATTGATAACTGCAAGAAAGAAAATAATTAAGTAATGAAAATACTCGAAAAATTAAACCACTAATAACAACTGATATATTATAACAGTAGGCATATTTGGAAAATTTTTAAAAGAGTTTTCGTAACGCAACGTATTAGATTTGTAGAGCGTTACCGGGCGTAAACATAAATCTCATACAAATTGTGTCGATAACAAAAACTATCTCACTTTTCGTGATAAACCCTGTGAGAAGTCCTTAAAAGTGACTTTCATGAAACAAAACAGCAATCGGCTTTTATTTAAATCTTATCACAACACTGTTTAAAATAAATTAAAAAAAATGTGAGTAAAATAAAAACCTAATGTAAACCTTAATATTAATAAACTTAAAAATATAAACTTTGTTTACTGGTGTAAAATGTATAGAAAAGTTTCTCATGCAGTGAATTTTGTAAATTCTTAAACATCTTAGACTAGTTATAGTTTTATTATGTTGACAGTGGTAGAGCCCGCTTTAACATCTTAGCACTGTAGAGCCGGCTCGCCCGGTGTAATACCACGACCACATAGAAAACAGGTATGAAGTGAAAGCAATTCCGCGTACAGTCTGATGAGTGTGGTGCCGGAGGCCTAATTTTAGTCCCTTACCCTTTTCACCCTTTTTTTAAGATGAAGGGATGGGAAATTAAAGTGGATTTGACGGTGGAGGAGATGCAAAGGGGAAATGTCCTCTTTATGTGCATTTCCTCCTCCGTCAATGAAGGGTAGGTAACGCATCTGCAATTGCGGATGTTTATGGGCAGCGGTCACTTTCCATTTCGGTGGATTCAGGTGGCCGCTTGCTCGTTTGCCATCTTATATTATAAAAAAAAAAAAAACTAACACACGTCTGTTTAGTCTCGCTTTAATTCTTATGAGTTTATATGGAAGTGCACACAACTCGATCGTTAGTTGTGCAACTGAACAGTTGAGTCGCGAAACAATGGACAATCGCACAACAGTGCGATAGTTTAGACATCTTACCATAATTTTCCCATTCGTTAGGCGGTTCTTTGGCAGATTTTAATGTTTTCAATACGTTTCTACGTAAATTCGGTTTGAATTCTCCCATGTCACCGTACATCACGAATGGTGCGTTACTATCTTCCAGCATGTCGAACCACGGCCTGTCATCGGGTCGTTCTAGAATATTAAATATTAAATATAAAAAAAAAAACATAATTTTATATATAAAAATTTAATATTACGCCGTGGTCCAGAAATATGATGTTTATTAATAGTTCCTTAACATTAGTAATAATAACAATATATCCTATGTTACTCACAGATAAATTTCCTTTCTAATGGTGAAAGAATTTTTATAATCGGTCCAGTAGTTTTTGAGTTATTTCAATACATACAAAGTACAAATCTTTCCTCTTTGTATTAAAAGTATAGACTAGCTGTTCCTCGCTACTTCGTCCAAGTGAGATTAAAAAATATAGCCTTCGTTACTCAGCGATAACGTAGCTTTTTAATGATGAAAGAATTATTGAAGTCGACCCAGTAGTTTTTGAGTTATATAAATGTATACAAAAATACAAATTTTACCTTATTATAAGTTTAGACTAGCTGTTGCTCGCGACTTTATCCGCAAATTAAAAAAAGAATATTAAAAATAACCTGATACTCAGTGGTAACGTAGCTTCTTAATGGGGAAAGAATTATTGAAGTCGACCCAGTAGTTTTTGAGTAATTTCAATATATACAAAAATACAAATCTTTCCCCTTTAATATTAGTATAGACTAGCTTTCGTCCGCGACTACGTCCGCGTGGTATAAAAAGTAATTATCCCATGTGTCCTTCCACACTACGTTCTACGTCTACGACAATTTTCATTAAAATCTTTTCAGTATTAGGCGGTAAACTAAGATACATCCATCTAAACTTTCGCATTTATAATATTATCAAAATCAACAACAATATATTTGAATATGACATGAGTTTAATACAGACATAAATAAAAGCATCCTATTGGTTAACATTTCGCATCTCAACGCGTACAAAACATTCAAACGATTTTAGCTTCTAAAGTGAAGCGATTCCCTAACTTTATTTACCAATTTCGCTTAATTTCGGTTCCGCAACAGATATTGTAGAATCAACATCGACTGGTTTGAATACCGGTAATTCAGTCTCGATAAGTTTTGCCATATCGAAGAAGTATTGATTCATCTCAGGCGTGTCGTTAATGAAATTGTTCACGAAACATTGGTACTGTGGAAATAAATGGAACAGAATTAACTTCATAAATAAAATAGTAATTAATATAGAAAAATACATGGTAAACCGTATTTTTATGACACTCTTATGGCCTGTACTGGCTGATAGAGGCTCAGATAGCTTAATGACGTCACTGTCAGATAAGGTAATAAAATCCGATATTTACACCACATATTTTACACGTAGAATTGTTATCAGACGATTTACAATTCGGTGGGACAGGCCCTTGGGAATACAACACTAATGATAGGTACCTCAATTGGTAAAATCAGTAAAATTAGGGTAGCAAAGAGAATTATGTCAACCGCGACTCCAACCAAATAAATCTTAGTAGCCTATCTGTTTTTCCAGACTTTATTCTAGTCTATGTTAAATTTAATCGAGATCCGTTCAGTAATTTAGGTGGAAAACTCTAACAAACATCCATCTAAACTTTCGCATTTATAATATTAGTAAGATAATCTGACAAATACAGTTATGTTTGTTTTTTTTTTTAAATATACAAGCAAATACTTTAATTTCATACTTGTTTGTCCTGAAGATAAAAGCATATAATATAGTTAATTACATTAATGTTTTAACCTCTTTTATGACTTCTTTCATTTTATTTCTCCAACTTTCATCGAGTTTGGATCCGGTTTTATATCCGTTAACGAGACGCAGTATGAGCGCTTGCGCGTCGATTAACGTCTCTTGCAACACGTCGATGTATTTTGTATATTCTGTGAAAGTTATTTAAATACATTAAGAAATATTTCATGTAATGATAATAAAACATGATTTTATTGATATATTCTGTTTTTAAATCCAGTGTAGCAACTTTTACGCGCCATTAACATTATGTAATTCATTTAAAATGTAAAATATTAGTTAAAAAACATTTTATTTAATATAAGAAATAACCATAATTTAATTTTCCTCTGCATATTTCAATGTGCATATCAAAATATCTTATCTATAACATTGCGGAAATTTTTCTACAGGCGTTTTTGCACTTTGTAGTTTTGTTCTTAAACAACAGTTAATTATTGCTAATTAATTATTGTAAGATGCATAGTAACCTTGTGCCATCTGCATCTTCTCTAGCTTGGTTTTTCTTCTCTCTGAGCAAAGAACGTACATTAGTCCCGCGAGGTTCTTGCATTCAAGCTGCGTTTGTAACGCGCTAATCTTTTCCTTCCTTTCTCTGTACGCTTCACCTAGCATGTACGATGTTCGGATCTGTTCATTTCTGTGAATTTAGCAAAAGAGTGTTTAGGACATAATTATAATAAAACGTTAACAAAACAATAACTTCCAATCAGCATTAAAACGTTGGTATGGGTAACGATCTTTTAAAATTGAGTGACGGTTTCTTGTATAAAGGTAATTTAAAAGTTTGCCGAAGATCGTTGAAAGCTAGTAAAGTATTTAATTATCTGTGGTTCAAAGGTATATTTTTAATATAGCCTTATTAATGAAAGAAATGCCTCAAAAAGGACGCAACAGTAAAATAACGCCATACTGAATTACTTACTCCAAAATAAAATCAAATCTTTCCTTCAAACTCTGAATCTCTCGGTCTAATCTTTTTTCATATTCTTTTCTTAAACTTTCTTCTTGGTCCTTCAGTAATTCATCGACATCACCTTGGGGTATTTGTTTCTTCTGTGTAAGACATTGGCATCGGGTTGTTGACTGGCCATTCTTCTGTACGTTGGCGTCCAATTTTACTGATGAAGAAGTAGGTGACAGTTGCTCTTCTCTAATAACTGCAAGAGTTTCCCCGCTCTCTGACACGTTTTCTTTACGCGACATCTGTAAATATTCTCTTTTTATGTTAATTGATTCATAACCTTTTTACAACCTCCTTGATTCCTTTATTGTAATACTGGCCGCATTTTTAGCACGTGATTCAAGACAAAAGAACAACGCAATTAAAAAGTTTGCGATTTTCTTCAAACAGGCATTTTATAAACATAAGAAGTAAATGAACATATTTTTTTTTCTTTAATTCGATATTTGAATTGTTTAAAACATTATTACAATACCCGCTAAATATTAGTATTTCAACACCCACTCGAAATATTAGCAAGATATCTTTATTTATACTATGTTATGCGGGAGTAAGTTTTAAATATAAAAATGTGATTATGACATACAGAGCGTTTGAATTTATTTTATTATAGTCATTATACTGACACCTCAAGGGACCGAAATAAATTGTACGGATTTTAAAAATAAACTAGGAAATACCAACGCGTGTATTCTTTTAATAATCAAAGAGTGTCTTATAAGCAAAATTCAACACGTGTGGAGTTAAATTTTTAATGTCCATTATAAACGTAAAAAGGGTTAAATTATCTTTGTTTATGAAAATCCTTGAAAATCGGAATGATTTTTATCATTTTACGAGCTTCCAAGCTCCATCAGTGACGCCATCTAAATCATAATTTGGTTACTTTGTTGAGACCGTCTATCATAAAAACGACTGAAAATATTATTCGTTTGCAATTATTGATTATTTAAAACTTAAGTTTATAGTGGAAACAAAACAGTTTTGTGTAAAATATTATTTATTTTTGTAGTTATTATTATGGCAATGGCAACAATGAGATTCCAATTTTTGCTGTCGTCTGTCGTGCGTGAAGTTTGTAGCATGTGATGTTTCATGAAAAGTGTTAATTTTTTTAAGACTATAGTTTTAAAATATGGACTGAATTGTGCCTGAAAGTGTTGAAAAATAATTATAGTGTGTGCTTCCAGTAGTGTGATTGTGGTATATACAGGAATTGCATAAAATACGTATTACATGGATATAGCCGTCACTTGAGGTTGTAAAAGGTTAGTGCTTTTTTCGTCTGTTGTTTGTCTTAAAATAGAATCTTGTGCGGGTTGCAATGATATTTCAGATTTGTTTGTGTAACGGCTTCATGTGACTTTTCAGTTTTTTCATAGGACCTTGAACTAGAAACTTTTAGGTGCCTTTTTTCGCTATCAAGGTTAGGTTCGAGAGCCCGCGTTTTGTCACTGATGTTTATTTTGTTTTATATAATTACTTGTAAATATGCAAAACTTAGTTAAAAATGCTTAGATTTTATTTTCGTGGATATTCATTCGATTCTCGCATAATTATTGAGAACAGTCGGCACACCTAACCTATACGAGTTTGAGCTTATTTTTTGTGCAGCTTTTTACGATTGAATGTTTAACCGTTATCTTTAGTAGAGCAAACGCAATTAGGAGTACTGAATACCGTCGTTTTAGCTTCGAAAGTTATAAATCGCAATAATTGTGAAGGTTTTTGGTGTTGTTATTGCATTTTGACAGTTAAGAAAAAAATATGAACTTGAAACGTGCGCGATAGACTTGCGGTTGAAAACGTGTTATAAATACAATATGCGTTTAAAAGTTAAACTTTTATGAGTGTTTGTATTAAAAATGTGTGTAAACTATAAATTACATTTATTTAATTACATATTGATTTAAAAAATCATCTAGGGAGTTAAACATATGGTAACTTATTTTCTATCTTTAATTAATTTCTAATAATAACTGATAGATGGATGGATGTTTGTAGCTATATATCTTCAGAACTATTCAGTGGATCTCGCTGAAATTTAGCATAGATGTAAAATTTAGTCTAAAAGAACATAAAGGCAATTAATATTTTTTTTTTATTTGGATTGTATCACTATATATAATTAGAAGAAGTTTGAAAGTAGCCCCAGGGGTAAGAAAAGTAAGGAGTAAAAGGTTAGCATGGTATGGGCATGTATTAAGTGGAATGAATCACATGTTACAAGGAGAATGTTAGTTATGAGTGTGAAGGTACACCAGTAGAGGTAGACCTAGAAAAAGATGGACCATAAAAGGTGACATGACCAAGAAGGGAGTGATGACTGAGATGACATTGTGCCAACCCTATGTGAGTAGGATAAGGAGAAAAATGATTATATACTATATTACTATAGTTTCATAATATCTAAATTTATGTTGTCATCAGGCAATACCATATGCACCAAAATTCTATGTATTTTTATTGCAATTGGAGCGTATCTAATTGCATGAAATACTAACTCAAAACATGCATTGATAGATTCAACTATGCCTTTTTGAATCAAAACATTTTGTTGAATAATTTAGTATTACTGGCTCCTACATAAAGTATCATAAGCCACAAAAGATGATTTACATCTTATTTTGTCTATAAATATGAATTTTTGCGTGAAATACAAATTAATGTTGTAAGAACTGTAGATTTTGGTTGTCTATTATTCATATGTGATGCATAGTAATCTATACATATAATAAAATTGGAATGTCTGTAGTATAAAAAGAAAAATTCCAGATTTTGGGAAAGTGGTGTATTTGTGTTGCTCATAACTAAATCATGTTTAAAAAATTTTTGCCTGTCTGTCTGCAAGCTGTGTTTGTTCTAGGTAATCATCTAAATGGCTGATTTCAATTAGACTATTACTGAAAGGTAGCTAACATAGATGGTAATATAGGCTACTATTTTTATCTTAATTTCGCATAGACGAAGTCGCGGTCAACAGCTACTTAATCATATAAAAGTTTAAAGTCTAGCAAAATTTGTATTTCAAACTTATGATAGCTTACGTGTAAGTCATCCTCACAAAGTATTTCACCATATGAGTAAAAATTGACGAAACTTGTTTATTGTAGAATACAGATAAAGTTGGTGTAGGTCAGAATAATAATAACAGTAAATGTAAAAGTATTTACCAAGTAAAAACTTTTATCTATACTTCTATACTAATATAATAAAGTGTAAACACACATGTTACACTTTACGCTATATATTTTCACGCTATTATACTTAGGGGGTAAATAAATAGAAAAACCTTTATGTGGGAAAGGAACCATACAAGCTGCCAACATTAAGGAAGCAAAGTTATTTTGGTTATTTTGACATTTGCAATTGAGAATTTGACAAATGTAAACAATAAAATAAAGTTTTTATGATTTAATGCATATGAAGCAGTACGGGAACAATTAGTCTTTTATATAGCACTAGCTTTTTTATGCGATTATGTCTGTGTAAAATGAAAAAAAAAAAACATTAAAACATGTGTTCTTTCAGACTATACTCTACATCTTTGTTAAATTGAATCTAAATCAGTTCAGTAGTTTAAGCTACAAACTGTAACAAACTTAAATTTACACTTAACATGTTGTGGGAAAATAAGAAATTAATTTCTTTACTATACATTAGAAAGTGAAGGTAAAAGAAATAATTGAAAAGCACCCAGGTCAGGGTTTTTATGTTATTGCTTAGGCTGTAAAAGTATATACATAAATTATAAATGCAAAAGTTTAGATGGATGGATGTTTGTTATACCATAACGGCTCAAACAGTCACAATTACATTTGCCACAGATGTAGAACATAGCCTGGGAGACCACAAAGGCTTATTACATTTATTTTTTAAAAATAGCCACAGCTTTTATTGGTTATGTGCACTATCAGAAATGTATGAATATTGCTGGTCACTACAACATTGAACTAAATAAATTTTGACTGTATTCCATACATCTTTACTTGCTTCTTTAATATGTTATATGTTTTACTTAATTCTTGACTGTATTATAACAGTAGAACCTAAATAACTCAAACCTCGGTAACATAAAAACCTCTATAACTTCAAAGAATATGTTCCCTTCCCATCAGAGCCCAAAACTTCTATAACATAGACCCTTGATAACTTAAAACCTCTATAAATTAAAATATTTTGTGTTTCCCTTGGACTTTAACTTATTGAGGTTCTACTGTGTTATGACTATTATTGCTGATATGGGCAAATGGAATTGTTTCACCATTTAAATGTAACTTCTTATTAATACTGCTAGTTATCTATTTTGGTATTACCAATACGGGAAAACATGATTCACATTGCTTTTATGTATTTGATCATCTACTTTGATTTTTTATTGGTTTACAATGTCTGTTTCTAAAATTGCTTATTATTATACAAAAAAAAAATCCAATTTTGTTCAACTTGTGAAGGATTTAATTGTAACATTTATGTCCTAAGGATACGGTAACATATTTAAAAATGTGCATGTCTTGCTCATTTGCTACCTTATAAATTATATTTAACGCCTGTCCCACCCCTGGTTGTTAGAGGTTCAGATAGCTTAATGAAGTCACCGTCAGATAAGGACACAGAATTTGATATTCCATCACATTTTAGATGTTGGATTGTTATCGGACAATTTACAATTTGGTGGGACAGGCCCTTAAACTTTCAATATAGGCTGTTACTATGTTACATTACAGTGATGCTAAAATAACAAATTTCTCATGTGAATATCAGCACTTTAGTATTGCGTAAAATATGTATGTAAATGCATATTTTCTTTATAATAACCCAGTTTTCATAATTGTTGAGTCAATGAATTAAATTAGCAAATTTAATAAACTGCCTATCTACTTTTTAATATTGTCAATAACAAAATGTGTGTTTTTTTTTTAATCTTTAATATTTGGCCGCTATACAGAATGCATCCTAAAAAAAACTAATAAACCTAATAAAAATAACTAGTAAGACTCTCATCTCTATTTAATGTAGCTGTTAAAATGTAATAAAACCTAAGCAACTTATAGGTGACTAAATGACAAATAACAAAGAATTATTATCAATATCTTTTCAAGGAATCATATCAAATATCCACCTTCCGAGTACTAAAATGCAAGATTTGCAAAGTATCAAATTAATTACAGGTATTATGCCAGTAGATATAAGCATAGCTTGCATACCTGAACTGAGTAGCATGAAGTGTTGATAAGTTAATTTTTTAAAAACTCATGGGACATTTTTATAAACAGAATTAATGACCTCATATTTATGAAGTGTCAGCAGACTACTTAAAATATCTTGAATTACATTTTTAATGTTTTCATTATATTTAACTTTTAGTTTATATGTCACGTTTTCTTTTGTATAAATTTTATCCCTGCTGTGTACCTTCACATTCATAGTAATAATATCAATTTTTCTATTATACATACCTTTTTTTTTGTATTTATGTGCTTTTTCAGTTTTTATTTGTTACACTTCATTTTGACAATTTGACACAAAACACATGTTTGTCAAGGTGTTGTCAAACCCTTTTAATCATTTTTAATTTTATTATCAGCCAGTTTTGTTTGTGGTTAAGGTTGAAAAAGATTGTCTTGTTTATTTTTTTTCTTCCTTGTCTCTGACCTCTATAAAAGGTAGCAAAACTGTGTAGTTGTTTTCACAATAAACCGGAACAAATGTTCATCCACACAATATTGCATTTTTATTGAATAATTTTCTGATATCATTAAGGTATAATTGAAGACCACCTGGAAGATTGTCAAGGCATCTGCAATTTCTTTACGGACATTTATGGGTGTATAGAACCAGATGTTGTATACTCATAGAAGTACCATGCTGTTTCGGCCACTCATTTTCCACCTCTTTAATAAAACAAAAAATGAAAACCAAAGATGTTTATTATTGTTTTTATTACAGATATGGAGTCGCATATTCTGAATATGTACCATCAACCACGTTTCCGTTCTATTGGTCATAAGTTACTGCGGTCCACAAGTGAATCGCTGTCTTCCGAAGGCAGCTGTCAACAGAACAGTCCGGAATACACTCGAGAGCAGCAAACAAATCAGTATGAAGAGGAAAGTAATGAAGGGGAGTACTGGCAGCCTCAGGACAATCAGGGTCAAGTATGGAATGAGAATAATGAGAATGTTAGTAATTCTTTTTCAAAATAATATCCATTAAATTCAAAATGTTTCTTTAATATTCCCTTATGTTAACAGTGTGTTACCGAGCAATCAAGTCAAGAGTCAAGCTCTGATGAAGAAAATGATGTACAGGACAATGAGGGTCTTGACAGAACAGCACAAGATGTTAGTCATATAGAACAAATAAGTACAGAAAGTGTAGATAGCTGTTCTTTGGTGGAGGGCGCTGATTACGATGTTATTCAAGTTTATGCTGTACATCCAGATTTTGATCTTGAAGCGTCATCCGATGAAGATGAGCAAATTGATTATTGTGTAGAAGAATCTTCTGATTCATCAGATATAGAGGAAAAACCTAATGAGGATCAAGAAGATGTAAACGACTCTTCAGACGATGACAGCACTAGCGATACATCGGAGGAAAGTCATGACGGCTCAGGTATCAATTTAGATGCTCCAGTAGTTTCAAATGTCGATGAATATTTCATAAAAGATACAAAAGAAAAGAATATACTGGATATAAAAGATGAACCTGTCGTTAATGACGTAGATGAATATTTTATCAAAGAAACAACACATGCACCACGTATTGCAGCGGAACATGAACAAAACGTTCCAAGTATAGCTAATATAGATGATTTATTAATTAAAAAGCAATCAACAGCTTCCGCATTCCACATACCTAAAGTTACTCCGATTATAACTGATATATTTGAAGTATCACAGAATGTTAAAGACGAGGTAGATCAAGACACGGTTGACGATGTACCCGAAGAAGTACCGATAGCTGAAACAGTTTTGGATATGCGTGGTAACCACGTGCCACGTATGTTTAGAAATGTCGATGATATTAAGAAATTTCTATTCTCAGATATAAGTGATACGAAATATAAACATGCACAAAAATCATGCTCAGTACCCCATTCACCTTTGCATAGTATTTGTATGGATGTCGATGCTAAAACTTGTATGAGCTTTGAAGACCTAAACCTCGATTTGACGGGTATCAATTTTGACAGTGGCACGGATAAATCAGCCAACAGTTCTAAAAGTGACGACATTCCACGTACACTAACCGATGAAGATGTTAATAGCTTTTTAATAACTGATAAACCGCAAATCAACACTATGAAAACAGAAGATGATTTCGATCCCCAGGACATGGAAATAGATGGCTCAATAGAAACTTCTATTAGCAATATTGACGTACCACCATTAAAGTTGGCTAGAAACAACTCGTCTACACCACTACCGAATGTGTTGGAATTCTGTATAGAAAAGTCTCCAGTTAAAAAAGAAAACGACCTCAAAGTGGAAGTAGACGATTTTGTGGACGTTGAATCTTGCAACGAAACTATCAACCCCATATTCGAAGCTGATAATGAGAAATCTCGCTTTGAACCGATAAAGATAGAGAATAACAATATGAAAACAAAGAAATCAACGATCAAAATAAATGAACATAAAGGAAAATCATGCAACGCTTTAACGAATGGTATGCGACTACAAGACGCCGGTGTACAACTAAATAAGAACAAAATGAGAAAAATCATGGTAAGTTTTACTTATTTTCTTAGTACTAAAACCTAGGATAATTTAATAGAGAAATTATTCTAGATTTACATTATTACAGATGCCGACATCAATAAATACTGCCGTCAGGCGCTCACCAAGTCCAGTCCGTTCTGATCATGATTACTGTTCTGCCAAAAAACGTTACCTCAGTTCGAAAGGACAAAGTCTGCTAAAACCCGAAGTCTTGTCGAGTAATAATAGAATTTTGAATTCTAGACACAGATCTTGCAAGAATAAGAAAATAGTATACCATTTGAGTAGTGACGAAGAAAGTGATAAATGTAACAGTACCAAAATGAAAAAATCAACAAATCTTCGTTCCAGTGATGATAATGATGTGAAATTAAGAAAGTCTGTTGTAAAACAACCTGTGAAGGCTACGGTTCCATCGACTTGCCGGAAGAAAACATCACCAATGCGTAGTGTTAGCGATAACAGTTTTGATAAAGGCAACGATTCTGTGATGGTTAAAAATGCTTGTAAAGCAAGTGATAATCCTAGTAGTCAAAGTTCTAATGGTAGCATTAAGTTAACTATTAAAAATAAATCTGAAGTAATCATTAAAAACTGTGATGATATTAAAGACTATAAAAAAGATAAAAAAATAGAAAAAAATAAATCGATAAATGTTGTAAGTGACAAATCAAACGTTAAAACTAATGCTGTTAAAGTCGTCGAGACTGTAGATAGTAATAAAAATGAAATTGTAAATACTGTTGACGTACATAATACTAGCGTAAGTGTAAAGGAAGAAAATCCAAAACCGGAACATTTTTATAACGCACTATTTAGTAACAAACAAGATGTTTTAATGCCGATCGATATAAAAACAGAGAAGCGATCTCACGAAGAAGATCTGGCACAGTTTAATTTGCCAGAGGACGTAGTAACTAAGATTGAAATGGAGCAACCTCAGAAGAAGAAGAAATTAAATCTACAGGAATATAAATTACGGAGAGGGGCTAGCTCTAACAACAGTTCAGCCACCGTGAGCCCTGAATCTATATTCCCTGATATGCCGATTCCAGATATAGCCAAAATTGTGAAATCTACAGCTAGCCAGACACCAGCTAACACAAATTTGAATTGTGCTCCTAAAGATTTAGAGGCTCCTAAAAAAATCTTTGATCCAATTAGAGAAGCTTCAAGAAAAATTCTAATGAATAATAAAAAACAAAAAGCTGAAGCTATAAGGAAAAGGGATGAAGATATCGTTATGAGTAAAATACCAAAAGTTGAAAATCTGGAATTGCAACCTTTAATCAGTGAAGCAGAGATGATGAAGATTGTTGGGATGGCGAATGACATTCTTCCAGCTCCTATAGTTGTTGAAAAAGTACCACCATTGAGTGATTACGATGAAATCGTTGTAGTTAGTATTGGAACTAATACTGACGAGGAAGTATTTAAAAAGATAGAACTAGATGATGAAAATCAAAAGAAAAAATCACAACCCCCTCCAACAGATATTAAATCAACGATTAACTTTAAAATCAAGAAACCAGATCATGTCCTTAAGCACAACATATTTGACACTGTTCCAAAAGATAAGAGCCCAACTGAAGAAATTAAAGTTACCGATATAAAATTAAACGAAAACAGATATAAAGATATAACAGCTACTTTGAAAAGTGTAGAAAAACAAGTGGAAACAAAAATATCTAGTAACTCATTGTTTGCTAGCATACAGGATGTGGTTATGAAGAAAGCGCCTGAAGTAACGGTTATGGCAACCACTAACGGAGAACATAAACCCAAATCTTCAATAGAAAAGAAAAATAATTTTAAATCACCTAAGACGTTAATTATACGTGATTACGACGTTCAAGGTGAACACGGAGAGGATAAGATAATTTTACATTTAGAAAAACAAAGAACTAAACCTATTGCCTTAAGTATAGCCATTCAAACGAATCCTGCGCCGAAGGTTGTTAATAAATCTAAATTGGTAACACCTGAAAAGGTTGCTAGTCCTAAAGATGAATCTACGAATAGAAAAAGAAATGACAGTGATATGTCAATGTCCAGTGAAAGCAGCCCTGATCGTAGGAAGACGGACAATAAAATCGCCAAAGTAGAAGAAAAAAATATCAAGAAACCCGAGAAACGGGAAAGTAGCACGACGCATACGAAAGAGAAGCGATCGAATTCTAGGGATAGATACGATTACAAATATCGGAGATCAAGGTCGATATCACGCGGGCACAGGAGGAAACGTTCCCCAAGCAGGAACCGATCTAGATCCAGAAGTAGATACAGACGGTATCGGCGATCTGATTCCCCATACAGAAGGAAACGGCGGTCGCGTACAAGATCGCCTTATCGTAAACGAAGATCGCCGACTCCAAGACGCGAATATCGGCAGAGATCTCGCTCGAGATCCAAACACGCGGAGCCTAAGAGATCAAAAAGTCCGGTTAAAAGGACCAAACCAAGTCCTCAATATGAGAGTAATGCTGATAAAAAAGTTCTCGTCTCACTAACACCACCCTTAATACGAAAGCCTACTGTATCAGAAAGCTCCGAATCGTCCACTAGGTATGTATATTAAAATCAAAGAGCTACAAATACATAGAGGGGGCATAGTTAAATTTACTTGAAATATTTTTCCTTTGTAACATGGTTTAGTTTATTTATAAGAAAAAAAATGACCTTAATAATTTTGTATTAAAACGTTTTATTGCATGTAACACATGAGGTGGCACTAAACTTGACAACTGATATAGTACCTTTCAGAGAAAGTACCAGTGTAAATTTTTGTTTACTATGCCTCGTCTATATATTATTTATATATCTTTGATTAAAATGCATGTGTTTATGAATGCACAACAAAAAAACATAGTTTTGGACTGTCGTAAGTATTTGTCATTGTATTTTTGATTGTTTTAGATATCTAGTGGTTTAAAAAATGTTTTTACATATATTAATGTGTTAATATTTTTTTCTTAATAGCAGTAGTTCATCGTCTTCATCAAGCAGTAGTTCTTCAGAGGAGTCAGTCAAGTCGCGCGTCTCCAGTACATCCTTCAGGAAAGACAAGACGTTCAACAATTACAGAACATATAGTTCTGAAGATGGGTAAGTCTTTGCCTTTTGGTTGTAGTTGAACATTGATTCCGCAGTAAAAATTCCCTATAAAGTACTGTCTATGTTAATTTCCAATGTCAATTTGCGCTAAAAAATATATGTGATACTAGTCGTTGCTCGCGTTTGTCCGCGTGAAGTTAAAAACAAATGTAATCTGTGTTACTCACAGATATATTATCTTTAAAAGGGTGAAATAATTATTAAAACCGGTGCAGTAGTTTTTGAATTATTACAATATATAAAAGAATACACAAATACAAATCTTTCCTCTTTATAATGTTACAAATTTTCCCTCTTGATAAAGAAATATTTTTATTTTTGTGTAACGAGTAAACTCAAAAACTGCTGGACCGATATTAAAAATTCTTTCACCATTAGAAAGCTAAATTATAACTAAGTGTAATAGGTCATATTTATTGCTAGATTTCTTTAATACCGTGCGAACGAAATCGCGTGCAACAACTAGTAGTTAAAACGATTTAAAAAATAATTTAAGTACCAAAAAATAAATTATATTGTACTAATAGTATTAATAAAAATTCTAAACAAATGCGCTGAATAAAGTCGTAAGAGGGAAAGAGACAAAAAACATAATTTTCTTTTAATAACAGCGCCATCTATTGTATTTAATGTACTAAACCCTAGAAAATCTTTCTAGGGAGAACAGCACGCCAGTAGAAGAACGTCGTATAGTGTTCGTGGGCAAGCTAGAGAAGGATTTAAGCAAAGCCGCGCTACGAGCCTTGTTCAGTAAATTCGGTCCCATCACTGAAGTTAGGATACACACTAAAGATGATGGGTAAGTATGTTTTGTCCCAATTGTTGCGGATAACATTTGAATTTAGACATTTTCAAGTGTAAATAGAAACATTTAGAAATAACTAGCTTCCGCCCGCGACTCCGCCCGCGTGTAATAAAAAAAACAAAAGTGAGTAGCCTATGTGTTCTTCCAGACTATCCTCTACATCTGTACCAAATTTCATTGAAATCCGTTCAACCGTTTAGGCTACAAACTCTAACAAACATCCATCCATCTAAACTTTCGCATTTAAAATAATAGCATGATATATGATAAAGTATACGAATCCATGCAGGATCAGCTAGTCTATAGTAACAATAAAAAGATTTTTATTTTTGTATGTATTGAAATAACTCTAAACACAACAAAAAACTCCGTTCAAGGGTTAAAAAGTTACGTTACTAGGGATTATTTCCAACCGTTATCCTGCTCTATCCCCACGTGAGATCAGATGAGAATAAGAAGTTTCATCCGTCCCACCTTTTGCGACGAGGACGGTTGGAAATTTTATTTCTTAACGGTTCCATCTCTCACATTGGTGATAGTGGGACTAAAAGGTGGGACGGATGAAACTTTTTATTCTCATCTATCCCCAGGACAGAGCAGGGTGACGGTTGGGAATAACCCGTTACTACTAGGTAACAGACTAGTCGCGAGCAACAAGCTAGTTAGCTATAAACGTTTAGTAGAAATCATTATTGGTATAAGGAAGAAGTTAAGGTAATTGTGCGGGAACAGGTCTAGGTACGGTTTCGTGACGTACCGCAAGTCGCGTGACGCGTGGTCCGCAGTGGAAGCCGCGGCTACTTTCCCCCAGTATGACGTCGGCTTCGGCGGCCGCAGAGCATTCTGCAGGCAGACGTACTCTGATTTAGGTAAGTAAGATAAAATCCAATAACAGACATGGTTCATATTTAGCCAGTACAGTTAGTAGCTCAACTGGACTGACAACTGGCACATTGTTGCTGGCTCCATGTAAGCTATGTCCAAGTGTGAACCGGGCACAATAGTACGGATCCCAAGAGTAGGTTTGAAACTCATTCGAGTATTGCAGGGGTGGTAAACCTTTATTAAGGTCCAATTATTTTAATATAATATATTTGTTTTTATGATTATTATGTAGATTTCATTCGTACCTTTTATGGACACAAATTTCATTTTGTACTACGAAAGACATTATGAAGCTTTATTAATTAGTGCATGATGAAATTTGTGTTTATTAAAAGCACGTGTGCCAACAGTTCGCCACCCCTGGATTATTATCATGAAGTCATCTAACGATTCTAGTTTAATTGGAACGGTCACAAATATTAGTACTTATAATCTAATGTTGAAAAATAAGATAACGTATACTAAATGTGAATAAAAACCTTTTAGGACCCGTTCACACGGATTGACTGTAGAGTAAATTTTTATCGCAAATGAAATTGAGATTTATAATATTGTAACTAGAGATGTGTCATATCTGTTTTTTTTTAAATCGTACCTGAATCAGATTTCGATTTTCAATATCAGATATCAAAACTATATACTATAATATATAGATATTTTTGGCTCGCGTAACCATTTTAGAATCATAAATCATAACACGGTTGAAATGAATCATTAACTTCCACTAATATATTTATTTTTATTGTAATTAACACTAATATAATTTTTTCTGTTATTATTTTAAATTGAAACTATTAATTACAGAGTCTATTAAATTAGAACAAATTACAGGGTCTTCAAAAATCGTATTTCTAAATTTTTAAAACGCATAGAAAATTAAGGCAAACTTTCTACCGCAATTACACATTTCGAAACAATTTAACTAAAACGATGCGACGAGGTCGACTTCAAGGTTAAATAAACAAAATTTAAAACATGACAATTTAAATTTATTTGAAACTAAGCTTTATTAGTCCATGACAAAAATACCGTGTTTAAATCTGCTAGTAAGATATCAAAAAACTATATTGATAATATACGATATTTTACAGTTATTAGAAACTAAACTTTATTCGTACAACAATAGTATTTAAAATAGTCTATGACAAAAATATCGTGTTTACATGATATCCTACATTTATTTGAAACTAAGCTTTATTGTTATAGCAATAGACTTTAAAATAGTCCATGACGGAAATACCGTGTTTAAATCTGCTAGTAAGATATCAGAAAACTATATTGATATTATACGATATTTTACAGTTATTTGAAAGTATACTTTATTCGTATAGCAATAGTATTTAAAATAGTCTATAACAAAAATACCGTGTTTACATGATATCCTACATTTATTTGACACTAAGCTTTATTCGTATAACAATAGACTTTAAAATAGTCTATGACAAAAATATCGTGTTTAAACGATATTCTACAGGTATTTGAAACTAAGCTTTATTGGAATAGAAATAGACTTTAAAATAGTCCATGACAAAAATATCGTGTTTAAATCTTCTACTAAATATCAGATTTTTTGAATTGCGACGGATATACCTTACCGCTCTAATGCAATATATGTCTGTCTCATGCGATTTGGCGATTTGTCGTACAGACGACGCCGATGCGTGTCGTACCGCGTAGGTAGAAATATATAGTTATTGAAAAAATATAGTTATGGAACAAGCCCGTATACGATTTTCAGATATTGATTGAATATATAGTTTTTGAAACTATATATGATTTGTATCGCCCACCTCTAATTGTAACAAGGTTTTTTTGACCTTTACATGTCTTTTTTATTTTGTTCTTTATAAGATAATACAAAGTAAATATAAACCATATTTGTAATGTTTTTGCCATGTAAATCTTCCTTGCTCTACTATCCGGTCTGTGTGAACGGACCCTAACAGATTATGACGTATTTATCACCTAAGTTTTGATAATAAATTGCAAGTTAGATAAAAGTGTATATCTACGGTTTTATACACGTGATTTTCTATTGATAACATTGACACTTCATGAATTGGTTATCTAGAACATTTATCTATAGGAACATAGAGATATAAAAGTATAGAAAGCATGGCCTATACTGGAACGAATTTAACTGCTTCGCCGTTTACAATCTGACGGTTGTCAAATTTAAAAAGGAATCAGATGTAGGGCCTGTCCCACTAAATTGTAAATTGTCTAATAACAATCCAAAGCAAATACGTGATGGAAATACCGGATTTTGTTACCTTATCTGACAGTGACGTCATTAAGCTATCTGAGCCTCTATCAGCTAGTGGTGGGAAAGGCCCTAAAAGCGGAAGCATTTGACTGAACTATGGCACAAATGTTGTTGGATTGTCGATTGTTTCGTAAAATTCAACTGTTTTGCACAGCTAAAAATCGAATAGTATGTCCATATAAGCTCGTAGGAATCAAAGCGAGACAACCGTTGTGCGATAGTTCAGTAGAAGCTGACGCACACTCTAAGATTGGCATATAACTTATAACACGGCTAAACTCACGTGACAACGTTCGTTGAACGACAGTTTCGAACCCGTTGGTGGTCCTTCTTTAGCCGTGTTATAAGTTACATAGTCTCACGAGTTTTAATAAAATGACAATTTGATAGCGTATTTTAACGTTCGTTTCACTATTCTGCCGTTTACACCGTATGTTCAAATTACAATAAATTGTTTAAATACCTATACAAACAAATATGATAATATAGAAAAAAAATATTGATAATTAGTTCAGTTATAAAAAAAAGTTTCTGATAGTAAAAATATCGAAGCTAAGACTTTGCTAAACGTATTAGGAGTTATTTTTATCTAAATTTGTTTTATCATACATGTTATCAGTGAGTTTATGTTTCTTTGATAGTGGTATTTATTTACTTTGATAGAAGTACGTAATGTCTTATCAGTCTAATATTAGATAAGGTTACCAGTAACTTTTATCTGCAAGTTAGCGAGAATATTGAGGGGCGCGGTATTGCCCCTGTTAATATGAGCATGGATGTAATCTTTTTTGTAGCATGTTAGAAAACTGCAAATTAAAAATCTTTTTAGTTAAATTATAGAATTTAATTTGTCAATAGTAGTATTTTTTTTTCGTCTTCGACATATTGTCACGTAATCGAAATCAATAGAAATGAGAAATTATAATAAACATATCCAAACAGTTTTAATCTTAAGGCTTTATCACAGATTTTTTTGAGACATACATATTTATAAAATTAACTAGCTTTCGCCCGCGACTCCGTCCGCGTGGAATTACAAAAAACAAAAGTGAGTAGCCTATGTATTCTTTCAGACTGGCTACATTTATACCATATTTCTTCGAAATCCGTTCGGCCGTTTCGGCTACAAACTTTAACAAACATTTATACGAACTTTCGCATTTATAATATTAGTATGATTAATATGATTTATACACTATCAACCAATATACTCGTAAATTCGTTTTAAAGTTAAACATAGGAATAAACTAAGTATAAGCAACATTAGTTTTTATTTGCTTATACTCAAATTCCTAAGTTTAATTTTACACCGTGTTTATTTGTAAGGCTGTAAAATGTTACAAAACATCTAGATAAAAATGAATTTGTAAAGACAGTGTATGTTTCTCATTTGTAGAAACAAACTGATCAATTGAGAAATATTACGTGACAAAAACGTATATACGGTAATCAAAATTATCTCCTATTAGATAAGATAGTTCCTAGTGATAGTAAACTACGTGTTAACCGCTTTTACATCATCTTAAAATAATGCCTCGTTTACACTTGGCCAGTAGCACAGTAAGTCTTCACATTCCAGTTGTATATTAGAACCTAACTTTACTGGCATCTAATCTAATCAATCATTACTCACATTATTACTATTATGTTATTTTACGTTTTAATGTTTTATTACTATGATTTTTTTAAAATAATTCCTACATATAGTATTAAAGCAACTTAAAGGCGTCTATATTCTGGTATTACTGGGTTACGATGATCACATTGGTGTCCCCATCGCTTTTGCCCTTTTAAAAGTAATAAAACGTTATTGGCAATTCTAATTTGATCCACTGATCCATTCCAAAATTCTAAATTATAATAAATGTTTAACAGATGGCCTGGAGGCTAAATATTCAGAGAGTGCGTTTCTCGGCCAGCCGGCGTTGCCCGCGCGCCGTACTAACGACATGTCCTTCGAACAAATGCTATTAGACGTGAAAAAGAAATTGATCCAGCGCAAGGGCGATAAAAAACGCAACGATGAATCGCTGGCTTGACATTTACTCCACCTTTGCCCGGAATTCGCGGGCATTCGCGTCGCCGCCTGTCAAAGTGACAGCGCGCGCGCGATGACATTGACAGCTGTCAAGTTTCATTGTGATGTAAAAGACTTTCCGGTGTTTGATTTTGCTCACACGTACCTATGTTTAGTTAAATTATGTTAGTACATTGTTTGTCAATAGTTGAGTTTACGTTTTTTTTTTTGTAAATATTAGTTTTTATTTTTTTTCTTCCGTCATACTCGTACATAGATAATATTTGTTATCGCTACCTCTTATTTTAATGCAGATTGCCGAGTGAGTAAACGATTACCGAATTAATCGATTCGAAGTCTTAATATTGTTACAAGATGTATCAAGATCAAAATATTCTGATGTAGTGTTCATTGTACTTTAGTCCGGCTTATACCATTCCAGTCCAGCTATCAATTCCAGCGCTGGCTTATAGGTATAATTTTTAAATTTAGTTTAAAATGCTGCGTTAGATCCTGTTATCTTTTTTGTATCAACCACCGCTGGCTTTACTGACTGGACTGGAATGATGCTAACCCGGTATAACAGAGTTCATAAGTTATAGATGTAATAACCATAACTTTAAGATTAATTGCTGTTACCTTATAACTTAAAACCATGTTATTTACTATTTAGTGTTAATAGCTGATCAAATGAGAGGAATAAAATGTTTATAAAATATCGAATCTTTTTACAGTAATTTTGTTTCGGTTTACTTCCATTTTGTGCCAAATATTATAAGATTTCTTTTTGCATTTGTCACTTAAATCTGCTTTTAAATGTAACAGCTTGTTAAGTGGCTCCCAAACTTTGAGTACAAATCTATATTTTTTTTTCATAGAAACACAAAAAAAAACTTATTAAGGGCCTGTCTTACAATTCGTGTAAATTGTCAGATAACAATCCAATATGAAATATGTGATGGAAATATCGGATTTTGGTACCCTGACAGTGACGTCACTAAGTTATCTGAACTTCTATCAGCCAGTGGTGGGACAAGTCCTTAAACTAGAAAAAATGAAATTTGTAGTTGGATAAAGTTTATATTTGAAACAGTTTGGGAAACACTGCTTTTAAATGTATTTGTCATACATTTGTATGGTTATTTATGGGATTATAAGCACACAGGTTTACATTTTTGAAGTTGTAATAACTTAAGTGTACAGGAATATACTTGATTAATGCAATAATTTTTTGATACGAGAATACTTTTCATGTAAATATTCTGAAGTCACTATTTATGTATATTAAAGTACAGATTGAAAATCACAAAATGAAATTTTCTATTTCACTGACTAGTTTGAACTATGACGTCATATGTCTCGATTTATTTTTAAATGCGCAAATATGTTATCGACTTTGATATTAGTGCAATTTTAAATGAGTACATCATAGATGCCTAGTTTATAGCATGTTTCCATTGTATAAAAATATTTATTAGACAAAATGCAGTATAAGTTCCTACTTAAATTTAAATATATACCAATTTATATATATATTTAATAACAATATATATACATATATAGGTATTAAATGCTCCGCACAGTACACTTTCACAGCTGTTATGTTTTGAGCTTTGGTAATTTGTTAAAAAAACAATAAAATCAATGAAAAAAATCAATAAAAAAATGTACTTTAATGTAATTAGCAATCTGCATTAGGGTAAAGTAATAAAAGACTGTTATAATATTAAAAATATTAAAATTTTAATATGAAAATGTCATAATATTGTCATATTCGACTTGTAATATTTATGACAATATAACTTTATTGAAATAAATACTATGTTCCTTTGTCTCTTTATTCGTTATTAAAATACACAGATAACGGTTATTTAGTTATTTCAATTGAGGGTTTTTCGAATTTAATAAATTTCAAGTTTTTCATTTACCCATTTGGCTTACATTGGATTACACCTTTGGCTTATATTGATTTACACATTCGGCTTGCGTAGTCTTACACAAATGACTTACAAAATTATAAATGACTTTTCACAGATATATAACTTTTTTAGAATATTGTTTCGGCAAAAAGTTAACTCTACAATAAATGCCTAAAAAACGCCTTAGTATTTAGTATTCAGGCCTTTGTAAATGTTACGCATTAAAAGTATGCTTCTGTGTTACCCTTATTAGTAACAAAATATACTATTTGGTAGCTTTTTAAAATATATATACAGAGAAATATTTTTAAAGTAAAAAAGTGGATTTTACAAAATAAAAATGATTTTTTGCGTAATTATATTATGTTAAAAATGCTGTTATCCTCAAAATCTTAATTGTTACTTGAACATATTTCTTGCTCTAAATCTACGCTAAGGGTAGATCTTAACACGACTTTGCGTGAGGCAAAAATGATGTATTCTAAAAGTATGTAGTTTTAAAATGAAATCTAAAAAAAATATTTTTAATACTGTGGCAAGTATGGAGCTTTTTAAATTGATAAAGCAGGGAAATAAAAAAAAGATAGAAATTAATGCTTAGTAAATATAGTTATATAAATAAGAGATATATCGCTTTTAAAAATCCTATTTTACAGATAAAAACGTCCATAATATAAAAGTTTATACTATTTTTTGCAATTTGTAACATACTTAAACTTTCGTGAAACGTTATAACTACGACGGTTAGAAGGCGGAAACGACTAGTTTTGGACCCTATGAGGTCTATCTTCAAGGCGAAAGTTACGACGGCGAAATAACATCAGAACATTCGCCCTGAAGATGGACCGCCTATGGGTCTGAAACTAGTCGTTGCCGCTAGAAAAATAGACGTAATAGCCGCTTAATAATTAGTTAACAAGGCTAAGGTCACATTATTAAACTATGGTCAATTATGGATTCCACACTATGGACCTCTTATTGGCGGTACATTTCGCTTTGTTAGCAGTTACAATTTACAGACGTCAACATTTCAATGGAATTCAGAGTTCAGAATTTAAAAATATACATTGAAATGTCGTTTAAGTAATAAATACTGTGTTACCAGTTTAATTGGTAGGATGTTTAACACTTGTGTGCTTAGAACTCCCGTATTTTTGTAACTATTGGTAGGTTTGTGTGGCAATGTTTATGTATAATGTTGCCAGCAAATGTATTTCCAAGAAACGTTTACTTAGATAATTAAAGACTAGTCAATGTTACTGAATGATATTGTGTTTTTTTTTTCGTTGTGATGATATTTTTTTTTTTAGTTAAAATTAAGTTTTAATTTTTTAACCGTTTTAGTTATTTTTTTAATACTAACTAGTAATATAAAAATCTATGCGGGGGAGTTAGACTTCTTTTTAATGTATGTAGTTCCATATTTTCCCGCAATATGGCGACGATTTTTATATTTCCGGTTAGGTAATATCAGCAATTTTACTTAGGATAGCTCTTGCTTTGAAAAAATACATTTCTATGCTTAAAAATATTATTATGAAAAAAAAAATCGTTTCGTTTTTAAGAAATTAAAAAATAAGGATATTGATTTAGATTTCTAAATATCATTGAACCGTAAAAATCGTAAAAATTATTTTAATATATTTCAGGGTTCACATTACATTGACTATGCTTTAAAGGTAATTTAATACATTAGATTGAATGTCTAATAGAAAAAAACTATCAAAAGTGACAGCTGTCAAAGCGCCGTGTTGCCACTACTGAATGGACTACCTTTTTATACCAAGTTTATTTTTGCAGCTTTCAAAACGAGCGTTTAGATATAAAAAGGCAATTTGTGATTAATTCTGAATGCAAATATTATAAACAATTGAGTACATTTTGTACCGCTATTAGCAAATACTCAAAACTATGTTAGCATTGACAAACTGACCCGATGGGCATAACAGCTCACTAGCGCCACAACGTCAAACATTACTGATCTGAATAAATGGATAGGCGATTTAGAAATGATACCTTTTTTCAGACTTAACGTATTTTTTGCTAATGACGGGTCTAATGTTAAGTCTATCAATATACTAGTTCGAACACTTCAACCGCAGTTCAAAGCCTATCCATTTATAGAGGTCTGTGACTAGCTGTTTTGTTATATAATTTTCTACGCCCGAGTTGATTTTATATATTTTCTAGAAGTAGCCGCGATAGCAGCGCCTCTATCGGGTCGGGTTTTGTCGTATAATTTTAATTTTGTATGTTAGATGGCTGGATCAGTGCTATTTTGTGAATATACTTTAATACTATTATAATAAAGTCTATTTTGCTGTACCTCATTTTGTTTGTCATTTTTTATATTGTGTTATGTTCTTAACATAGTATTAAGGTTTAAAACATAAAATATTGTTAATAAAGACAATTTTTAAAATTGGTATTGATCAAAAGTTCTTGTGACTGAAAATTAGACCGTATACACTTGTGTTAAGTACGACATTTGAATGTGAACGGGGTATGTACATTTGAAAAGTCCAATTTTTATTATCTCTGTATAACGAGTAGCGTATATAAATATGTTTAAATAGTTACGGCGAGAACGTTTTATACGTAATGTTGTTGAAAAATAAAGTATTTTGAACAAATGAGTTTTATTATTAAATCCCTATAAAAAATCAAATCAACTTATAGTAACGAAGACGTCTGGAAAAACTGAAATGTAATTAAAATTGGTCGTTGTTTATACAGTTTAGTATTTAATACTGTTTAAGTGCCATCTATTGGTAACAATTGGAACCACAATTGAAATGTTTTAATTTCTCCAAAAATACAATAGATGTCTCTAATTAAAATTAGTCGTGGTTTTACAGTATGGTGCCCCATGTCTGTGTTTCCGTATTCTAAGACTTTAAGTGCCATCTATTGGTATAAATAAGAACCACCAGTGAAAATAAAGTTTTTATTTATCCAAAAATACAATAGATGTCTTAAAACTACGGTTTTAATACATTTTTTGATAGATGTCGCTACGCATCAGTTTTTTTAATTGCGAATATTTGAGACACGAATATTATTTACATTTTAACTCGTTTACTGGTTTGCCATGAATATTTCAGAGAAATAATTCGTAATAAATCGACAAATTTTATACAAGACTTGTCCAGCGGTAAAGCAGTAAAGTACATCATGGACTTCAGCTTCCCCTCCTTCCTGGAAAGAAAATTGCAAAATAAATGTACAAATTAATTAAAAAACCCTTATGTTCCTACAATCATTAGTATTATAAACTTGTGTAAACTAAAAAAATCCTTTTTTAATTAAAGCATCCTTTTTAAAAAGAAGAAAAGTGTTTTTATTGATAGTTCCCCGTATCATCGACCTGTCCCCCCCACC
This sequence comes from Papilio polytes, assembly GCF_000836215.1. Classification (NCBI taxonomy): domain Eukaryota; kingdom Metazoa; phylum Arthropoda; class Insecta; order Lepidoptera; family Papilionidae; genus Papilio; species Papilio polytes. The sequence continues at coordinate 1,353,541 of NW_013526582.1, read as the reverse complement.
CCTAGATCATCGCCTAGTGACGCCGATGCTGCGAAAACGTCTGTTGTCTGTAAAAATAATTCCAAGTCTACTGTATTAAATCAGCATACACTTAGATCAATATTAGTCCACTTAAATTGATAAGTATAGTACTAGTACAACATAGTTTTCGCCCGCGACTCCGTCCGCACGGAATTAAAAAAAAGACAAAAGTAGCCTATGTGTTCTTTCAGATTATCCTCAACATCTAACACTTTCATCGAGATCCGTTCAGCAGTTTAGGTTACTAACGAACATCCATCTAAACTTTTGCATTTATAATATTACTAGCTTTCGAGCGCAACTACGCAAGCGTGGTATTAAAAAAAGTGACTCATGTTCTTCCAGACTATTCTCTACAACTATGCCAAATTTTATTCAGATACGTTCAATCGTTTAGGCTACAAACATCCATCCATCTACGCAAGATATGACAAATAATCAATGTCATCATCAACTTGCCCTTATCCCTTATGGAGGGTCGGCACAGTATGTGCTGCTCTTCCATACATCTCTATCAGATATGACGGATATCTGAATCCACTCCCTTCTTAAATATATCCTGTTTCACACAATCCATCCATACTTTCTTCGGTCTTCCTCTTCCTTTGTAGCCATCCACATTCATTCTTAACACTTTCTGGTTTATGTCTCCATCGTCTCGTCGCATAACATGACCATAACACGCTAACCTTTTTCTCAATTTCTCCACCACTGGCGATACTTTCAAACTTTGAATACTTCTATTTTGAAATAATCAATGTTTTACAAAGTAATTTAATTAAAAAACGAATAATAATAGAGATTAAACAATAAGTTTGCAAATAAACTGCGATAGAGCATTGCTCAGTCGTTACATCCCTTCTGAAATTAGTGTGGTAGCCGGGGGCTCTTCCGCGCTCACCGCCCTAATGACTAATTTGCCCCCTAATTGCCCTTGTAGCAACCCCCGAACGGGGGATCGTTTTATTTACAGACAGCTATAAGCTACCACAGAATATATAAGTATAACCTAGAACGCGTAATAAAGAGATAAAGGGCCTGTCCCACGATACTTGTAAATTGTCAGATAGCAATCCAACGTATAAAATTTGTGATGGAAATATGGGATTTTGGTACTCTATCTGACAGTGACGTTACTTTTAAGCTATCTGAGCCTCTATCAGCTATTGGTGGGATAGGCCCTAGTTATAATTCTTCATTTAAAACTATATTTGATTCGTTTAAAAAAACATGCTTAGATAACTAGAACATATTAAACTTCGACTAAAGAAAATTACTTTAAAATGTGTAGGCAGTGTTAATAAAAAATACGGTCTTATGCCGTCCAAATTGATGAAATAATCAAGAAGTAATAAAACTTGAAACCGTCATACATGCGTACATAGTAACCTAAAGGGGTAGACTATGCCAAACATCCGTGGTCTATATACCCTTTTAGGTTATAGGCGTGGTTATGATGTAAAAATAATCAGAACTGTCTTGCAGTTTGATAGATGATTAATTCGGTTTAATACAATCAAGGATGTAAAGCCTTACTTAAGTAACTTAGACAATTAAGTTAGTAAACTTAGATAAGCTGCATATTTTGGTAAATAATTACGTAATCTCAAAATAATCAATAACTTTTATCTGTCTTATTATTAATTTGGTAGAAAATATATGTTCTGTACTTAGGCATATGTTCAAAGCATGAATACAGCTTAGATATAAAATACAAAGTTTAACAATATAAGTGGTACATAATAATTGGGATGGGAGCCAGGAATTTAAAGACATTTCTACTACCGCTGGCTACAATTAAATAAGTATACAATTAAAATAAAAACTAACCAATCATTATTTTATTTGCTGTATTATAAGCCATATATTACAGATTCTTTCCTCAATTATGCCATAAACAATATCTATACTAATATTATAAAGAGGAAAGATTTGTATTTTAGTATGTATTGAAAGGAATCAAAAACTACTGGGCCGATTTTCAAAATTCTTTCACCGTTAGAAAGGTAATTTATCTGTGAGTAACATAGGGTATATTTTTTAATTTCATGCGGCCGAAGTCGCGAGCAACAGCTAGTTATATTAAAGTCGACTAAAAATAATAATAGATAATAAAAAATCGTCTAAACATCTCACAGGTACTTTAATTAGAAATCAAATATAGTACACAAAGTAGCACAAATAAAACAAACAACACTCGATTTTATTTAAAAGACAAACTGAGTACTTAATTACCCTAAAACAAAACACAATCTATAAAGAAAAAAATATACAATTACCTAATAAATAAACTTAACTATAAAACTAGAAGAAAATCTTTCTAAAAACCCCTACGATTTCACCGCAATCTTTATCAAGCAGTGGCACACGAGGGCAACACGCAAACTCTTAGAGCATTATTTACCGTACAACAAACATGAAATCGTCGCTCGAACAGTCCCAGTGTTAAATACCAACCCTTAATTATGTTATACTTTAGGCTATTTCGGTTTCAACGATCGATCTTAACAGATGACACGCCATTCTAAATCCTAACAACTCAACACTCAATGTCTTTAAGGGTGCTTTTTGTTTGTAACAATAAGGGTTGTGAAGGGGATGGGGATAGGGCTGGCTCTCAAGGGGTGGCGCCGCGGTTGAGAGCCGCCCCAAAATGTAAGGGTAGTTTATCAGTCTATGCGATATTGTTGATCTGTACACACGCATTCTGCCTACACCCTTTGCGATATGGACTGAGGCTGTTTTATCTGTGTTTTGTACTTTACAGTGACGTGTTTATATTTAAGTTTAAGTTATTGTACTGTGATTTACTTTCATAAGGAATATTGAGAGTTTTTTCAGGTATGTTATACTTTAAAAATATTAGAGATTGTCGATTGTTTCGCAGCCAACTCAACTGTTTAGCTGCACAACTAAATATCGAGTAGTGTGCGCATCTCCATAAGCACATAGGAATCAACGCGAGGTTCAGATAATTTGAAACTGACGATACGAAATGTACGAAATTCAGTTCCACTAAGTGAAATGCTGTGACGTTTTAAGTGACAATTTTTTATGTATACTAGTCTTATAAAGAGGATTTATTTATATTTTTGTATATATTTGATTCACGTATAAACCACTAGGCCGATTTTAAGAATTCTTTCGCCATTAGAATGGTTTTATCTCTGAGTAAAATAGGCTATATTTTTTAATTCGACGCGGATGAATTCGCGAGCAACAGCTAGTGTTGTATAAATATTTCAAATCTTACTTATATTATAAATGCGAAAGTTTAGACGGATGGATGTTTATTAGAGTTTGTAGAACTCTGTGAACAGATGTCGATAAATTTTGACACATAGTCTGAAAGAATATTTTTTTTTATTTCGCGCTTACAGTTGCAGGCAAAAGCTAGTAAACTATAAAAACCATAAAAATATTTGTGCTTTAAATATATTAAAGCTTTAACATGCGTCTATCCTTTTATATAGTGAGTAGCGGCGCGGGCGGGCGCAGATTGACGACAAATCACGGCTATGGAAACATTGTCTATTCTTACTAATATTATAAATGCGAAAGTTTAGATGGACGTTTGTAAGAGTTTGTAGCCTAAACTGCTGAACGGATCTCTATGAAGTTCGGCATAAATGTAGGCAATGTCTAGAAGAATACATACTATGTTTACTATTATGCGGAGTCGCAGGCAAAAAATAGTAAATAACATCGTAATTACACCGATAGCAATATAGTGATACATGTTATGGAAAACCGTATGGTTTTTTCATATGTATATATGGTACAGTGGTAGGAGTCCGCTTCAACATCTTTGCACGAATGGGTCGGCTCGTCCGGTGTAATATCACAACCACACAGATGACAGGAGTGAAGTGGGAGCAATTCCTCGTACAGTCTGATGAGTGTGGTGCCGAAGGCCCAACTTTAGTCTCTTTTCCTCCCCACCCTTTTTTTAAGATAATGATTTATGTGCATCTTCTCCGTCGATTAAGAGTAGGCAACGTTCGTAATTGCGAATGCCGATGTGCAGCGGTTGCTTCGCTATTTTGGCGGATTCAGGTGGCCGCTTGCTCGTTTAGCACCTTACGTTATAAAAAAAAACATATGAAATCGACGTCTATAACAATCAACGGCGGCCTATCATAGTAATCATACTAATATTTATAAATGCGAAAGTTTAGATGGATGGATGTTTGTTAAAGTTTGTAGCCTAAACGGCTGAACGGAACGTGATGAAATTTGGTATAAATGTAGAGGATAGTCTGGAAGAACACATAGGCTATTCACTTTTGCTTTTTGTCGACACGGGCGTGTTCGCGGGCGAAAGATAGTTCAACTATATTTTGACATAATACAGAATTTTAAATCATGAATTATTTTTCTTACTCCCTTAGTGTATGGCGAGCCTTAATTCCGTTGTCATTTGTAACAGTTATTTCGTGACCTTTAAGTAATTAATATTATGTTACTTAATTTAATTAACGTGGAGCTTAGTGGAGCTAAGCCGAGCTTTTGTCGTGTTGTAGCCACTGACATATTTACAATATTTTAGTGATATTTATGTAACGAAGTCGCAAACAAGCTTATTTCGATTCATGGTTTTTGTAACAAAAATAACAAATGTAAAGTATAATAGGTTATTTTAGTGATAGAATACAAAATAAGGAATTAAAAAAGCTTTTAAAATCTTTATCCACTTTCTTTCTAGTTTTTTTTTTTATTTCTACTTAAAATATTAAATTGCACATACGTTGTACATAAGAATATGATTAACTAAATATTGCTAGCGACTCCGTTCGTAAAACCTAATAAGTAGCACGTTGGTTACCCTGGCTATGTTCTACGTCTGTATAAAACAGGGAAATAGTGAAATAATTTGGACAAATTTTAACAAGATCCGTTCAACTGTTTTGAAGAAACTTACGAATTTATAATATTACGAGATGTTGCTCGCGACTTTGTCGTGAAATTAAAAAATATAACCTATGTTACTCTCAGATAAACTACCTTTCTAACGGTGAAAGAATTATTAAAATCGCCCCAGTAGTTTTTGAGTTATTTCAATATATACAAAAATACAAATCTTTCCTCTTTAAAATGTTAGTATAGACTAGCGTTTGCCCGCGACTCAGTGCGCGTGGAATGAAAAAAAAAACTTAGTAGCTTATGTGTTCTTCTAGACTCTTCTCTACGTCTACGCCAAATTTCATCAAGATCAATTCAGCCGTTTAGGCTACAAGCTCTTACAATCCATCTATCTAAGCTTTCGCATTTATAATTCCTGTTGAAAAAACAAACGCGCAAGTTTCGGATTCTAGTAATTAACATTTTCGGTCGTATAACCTTTTTACACCCGCAGTATCAAAACGTTGGTGATCTTAACCCTTCTTACAATATGACAGATGGCCACTTGCAGATAAGCATCTAGTGGCCGTAAACTTTACGCGGCTGTAAAACACAGTTAACCCTTCGCATGCTAATCGAAGCGACGAGACTTATTAATTGGACCGCTGTTACACCGTAACGTAATTAATATTCGGTGTTTAAAAATTAGAAAATGTATTGTTTTGCTTAGGTAAACAGCTTGTTTGAACTATCAATGATTACGAATGGATAGATTTGGAGCGTCAAACTCGAATGTTAAATCATCATCCACTTGCCCTTATACCTTACGGAGGGTCGGCACAGTATGTGCTGGTCTTCCATACATCTCTATCAGCCGTCATATCTGAATCCACTCCTTTCTTAAGCATATCCTCTTTCACACAATCCATCCATACTTTCTTCGGTCTTCCTCTTCCTTTGTAGCCGTCCACATTCAATCTTAACACTTTCTGGTTTATGTCCCCATCGTCAAACTCGACTGTTAAATGAAAAGAGATAATTCTGTTGTCTACTTTAAAGTTAATTCGACTTGTAACACTTGTGACTTAGTAACCAATAAAGCTTTATAATTTGTCTGCTTTCCATAGAAATATTGTCGGGATCTTCAAAATGTACACATTTTTTAACCAATTTAAAAAAAAGTTCGCGCAAAACATCAACTAAAATGTAGCCTAGATGGCGCTGTGAACATACCTAACCAAACTTAAAAGATAAATTTTCTATATACTAACTACAGTAATTAAAATCCGTAAGAAATTTCAGTTTCAGTCGATACAAAAAGATGCATAGTTACATAAACACACCATTCGTGTAAGTTACAGTGGTAGAGCCCGCTTTAACTAGCACGAATGGGTCGGCTCGCCCGGTAATACCACGACCACACAGAAGACAGGCGTAAAGTGGAGGCAATTCCGCGTTTCGTCTGATGAGTGTGGTGCCGGAGGCCCAATTTTAGTCCATCTCCCGTTCCACCCTTTTCTTACAAGGATAGGATTGGATGAGAAAGTGGATTTGACAGTGGAGGAGACGCATAGGAAGGGGAAATATCCTCTTTATTTGCGTCTCTTCCTCCGATTTAGGGTAGGTAACGCATCTGCAATTGCGGATGTCTATGGGCAGCAGTCGCTTCTCCATTTCGGCAGATTTCGGTAGCCGCTTGCTCGTTTGCCACTTTATTGTAAAAAAAAAAGTTATTACGCCACGGTGTGAGAGGCGGCCGTGCACTTCGTCTTAACTCTCTAAAAGGGTTGAATGTTTAACTTTGTATTTTATAACACGACTGGCGCGTTGTTGAAAGTTCATTTGGAAATTAAAATGAACGCCATTGTTATTAATTAATTGCTTACGTTATCTGTATATATTGTGTTACCGATTGTAATCTTGATAAAAAACATAAACGGAACTCTTTTTTATTATATTTGAACATTGTATCGTCTGATATTAATTAGGCTGCAAAGATAATTAGATAAAAATTAAATATTCATTACAATAAAGTTACAATGCTCATGAATTAATATAAGTAACAAAAACTGTAAAAGAGCAACTAAATAATCAAACTTTTGTTAACGTTTCCCAACAAATTGTGTAATATTTTGACAGTTCATATCCGCGTTAAAAATAACCTAAAAGAAAGTTAACCGCGGGAACAATTACACGCGTTCACAGATTATGTGAGTAGTGTTGTGTTTCATAAAAAGTTAATCGATTCCAAAATGTATCGATTACAATTTACGCGTGATTGAGTAACAGCCGGCGGGTTTCGTGTGATTTTATCTATGCCTATATCAAATTACACTCAATTGTTTTGTGGCTATCTTCATTGATACGTAATTTGATAATCAAAATTGTTAATTTACATTGAAATGTAATTAATTCCTTTAACTTTAACTGCAAGATATATTTATTAGCCACTTCTATTAACACTAACAAGGTACACTTGTGCGTCTAATGCTGGCAAAAAATTTTCCCGCAAGTTTTAAGCAATCTGTTTACCCTTTTTATGTTTAAAATCGTGATAGTTTTGTAATTTAAAGTCTAGTTTTTACTATGTCATGATGATGTTTGAATAATTTAAAATATGCAAAACGATGGCCGCCATATTGTCCGATTTGACATTTACATTTTATTGCTTTATCTACACGCGATTTCGTTATAACGCTTCGCAATTAGCGAAGCTATTTCTATTGCGAAAAGCGAAATGTTATCGTGCATAAATTAGCGTAATTTATCAACGCGTTCAATTTTAACATTTAATAATAATTTGTCTGCTATCATGAGTCATAGTGCGGACATTACGTTTGGGAATTCAGGTCGTTATTTGACGTAATTTTAGGTTATATTGTCCGACAATTCGGTCATTTCAGTAATTGTTTTGGCCGTTTTCTAATAACTATCAAGGGATTTGATAGTTTTATACAATTTTTAATGTATTACGTCATTTGATATGGACTTAATTATTTTTAAGCAGTTACAAAAAAATGACGTGTTAATTAGAGGCCGTCGTTTGATTATGGCAACAGTTATAGACTTTGCATTTATCATAGAGGTAAAAATAAATTAAGATTGCAATCTTACATTGCATTTATTATGTTTGAAAAGATTAAAAAAACGTAAAATCCCTCTAACTCATTATTTTTAAACGCATAATGACAGATAATAAAAAATGTAAAACACTGGCCACAAAGACAAAAGCATGAACAATTTAAAAAACGAACTGCAATCTGGTAATGGCTGACGCGATGATCATTTCCCGCCGTATTTCGCGTCAAAATTATTTTGTTAATTGCCGCCGGCGCCGACGGCCGACAGCGATATCGACACTGTCTTTTAAATCAATTCCGTTTTAAATGTTAACCAAAAATTGTCCCTGACAGATAAAACAGTAAAATATATAAATATGCTTTATAGAAACTGTTGTTTTTTTAATCGTAAATATAAAATGGGTTCATTTATACAATTTAACCAAAATACTTAAAATCACCTAAATAACAATTTAAACATTCACAGAAAACGACTATGCGCTAATATTAAGAACACCCTAATAGTCTGACGGCCAAATTCTGAAACGAATCTAAAGTTCACACACACCTTTGTACTGTAATCTCGTTTTAATGTTAAGATTATATGGAGGTGCCCACACTACTATAAAGATGTTCACCTAAACAGTTGAATTGGCTACGAAATAAGTCTGTTTTAAACAAGTTTAGTCAAAGTGCGCCCGTTTTATATACTTTGTAAGACACTTACAATGTAATAGACGTCATTTGTAATGAATTTAAAGTTTATCATTTGCTAGCCGTTGCTCGCGACTTTATCTCTGTGAAATTAAAAAAAATTAATAGTCTATGTCACTCACTGATAACGTAGCTTTTTAACTACGAAAGAATTATTAAAAACGGTCGAATAGTTTTTGAGTTATTTCGATACATACAAAAATTAAAATATAAAAAATCTTTTCTTATTATAACACTAGCTTCACGTGCGACTTCATCCGAATGAAATTACGAAAATTTTATTTTATTGTTTACATTTGTCAAATTATCGATTACAAATGTCAAAATGACATGACATGATGACAACCTTGCTTTCTTGATGTTGGCAGCAACTTATGGTCTCTGTCCCACATTAGGGCTTTTATCCAATTTACCCCCTAAGTTTAATGGCGTTAAAACATATAGCCTAAAGCGTGACACAAGTGTAGGGCTGTTTATTAAAAAAATATTTATTCAAAAATATGCTGTAATCTGACATCTTAGGCAACAAAGAAGTGTGTGTTTACGCTTTATTATAATAGTATAGAAGTATAGATATTAGTATAGAAGATTCTATAACATTTAAATATCGTTTCAGTATTACTCCGTGAGCCACGCCTTAAGACGTTTAATATTATTTATAATTCAACAACCTTAAGTGCGTTATTGTTCTTAGCTTTACTCCGAGATGTCCCCGGGGCATTGGAATTATATTATATCTCCCCCTCTATTATTCTCCGCTGTGAATAAGTAATGGGAATTATGTATTAAGGGGGAAGTATTTAAGGTTTCGGATAAATCATATTAGGCGAGATTCTTTAGGCTTTTTTGTAGAAAAACAGAAGGAAATTTATAGGGTGGATATCGTCGGTTATTTAGATGTAATATTTTTGGAGTTTTTTTTTTGTTATTAAACTGTCGTGGTTTTTACAAAAATAACATTCGTAGGTTTTTTTTTACAACGATCGGGATGTTTTAGTTCCCTGGTTGTTTATTTTGTTATTTATTTAAGTTTCAACAGTTTCAACAGAAAAGGTTCAACTATATAGGAAAAATGTTAACGGTTCAAGTAACAGTTTAATTTACGCAGTGAAACCTGAACTTATGTAGTAGACTTAAGTTACGTTAATTTATTATGTTATACTTCGACTTTGTTTTAATCATACTAATATTATAAATGTGAAAGTTTAGATGGATGGATGTTTGTTAGAGTTTGTAGCCTAAATGGCTGAAGGGACCTCGATGAAATTTGGCATAGATGTAGAGGATAGTCTGGAAGAACACATAGGCTACGCACTTTTGTTTTTTTTTTAATTCCAAGCGGACGAAGTCGCGTGCGAAAACTAGTTTGTAATAATAACGAGGTAGTAGTATAAATTACTTCTAGGTTTTAAGACTTTAGAAACAGAATTTTCTTTTTATTTGAAAAGTAATTCGATTCTATTTATTCCAAAAACAAAACACTAACACTGTTTGTATTGTAGTTTATTTGTACTATCTTAATATTATTTTTTTCTTTCTAGATGAACATAAAATGACTAGTTAAAACCAAAATGGATTCCCCGGTGTCATCTCAAGATAATGACATCGAAGTCAACGTGGTGTCTGGAGCAAGCAGTCCGGATATTACTTCCTCGCCGTCTAGAAGAGAACAGAAGAGTCCGTTTTATGAGTTGAAGAAGGATAAAGAGGAGAAGGCGACGGGCAGCGCGCCATACACCAGCTTCTCTATTAGTTCTATATTAAATAGAACGGAGCCGAGAAGAGAATCAAATGTTCTAGAAGCCGCGTTAGCTGCTAATCACTTTGGATCCAATGATGCGATGCTTTCAAGGTACGTTTGAATATACATAGCTAGAAAAAGTTATCCTTGATAAAACGATATTTTTATAAAAACATACATTTAGACTTAAATGCAGTACAGACATCGACTTCATAATGAAAATCATCAAATTATATGCACAATGCACAAAAAAGTTGTAAAGTTTGTGCTAACTCAATTAGATTTAGAACAACTGTAAAAATAAATAAGACTTAATATTGCATATTTTGATGAATGGATGTTTGTTATCGTTTCTACTCTAACTGCTGATCAGATCTCGATGAAGTTTGTGATTTGGAGCATAGTCTGGAAGAACATATAAGCCACTAGTTACGTTTATTGTAAGCATGACGGAATCGCGGGCTAAAGTTACAAAACATATTGTAGTATATTAAAGGTAGAATTGGTAATAGTAAGATACGTCAATAAAACTATGCGGTCGGATGCCAACTGATTTATTAATTACCAATTCTACTCTCAATATACTACACATATATCTTCATTTTACCAATAATGTCATATTTTCATCACGACGTTTATTCTTTTTTATTTTCCTTTATATTTTCGACGTTTATTTTCCTTCAACGCCTGTTTTTTTTTATTTTTACAATATACTGAGTTTCCAAAGCTTTTCTATTGTTACAATGGTGGTTATAATTTAATATTTTACATAATATTACTACTACGATGCATAACAATAACAACATTCCAAGTATATAATATACACACCTACAACTTTGATTCACAGCAAACTCTTAGAGGCGATAGACAATGCGCTCGCAAACTGACCAGAAGTTTGCTACACCAGCGAGCTTTTGCAATAGAATAAGACATTTTGCATAAAATATTTATTTTTTACATGAAATGTATAACTTGACAGTACCTTTATAGGCTTTCTCTAGATATAGTCGTTTATTTTCTGACACATTAATAATTTAGTTGATAAATTCTTTTAAATGCATTACAGAATTTTCGTTGACAAAACATATACAAAAAAAACCCAACGTTTTAATGTACAAATGTTATCCGTTATATTTACAATTTACTATATATACGAGTATAATAAAACAGTCCCGTCTTCATATCTAAACTTAAAAATTTTTACACTTGTGACCGAAAACTGATGCTGGGTTTCTGAAGTTTCCACTTATTTTGTCATTGACTAGAGATTCATTAACGTTAGGTAGACTTATCTTTCAACAAAGTGGAATTCAAGTTACATAGTTCGGAAACGCATTTCATATAATAATTTTATTGTGCCTAAGACACTATCAAATTAAATAAAGCTGGGAAACCGGTCATGAAACATTTTAATATAAGTCAGATGGCAACCGGCACTTACGAAAGAAATGTTTAAATTACGGTACAGAATTTACCGTTAGCTTACGATATGGTATTATTTTCAATCTTTAGTCTTACCATCTTTCTCCTTATCCTATTCCCGTGGTCGGCGCAACAGGTTTTTGTCCTCCACATAACTATCATACGTCATCTCAGTCATCACCTTTTTGATCGTCACCTTTTACGCAATCCATCCATCTCTTTCTACGTCTATCGGTGTCCATACTCATAACTAACGTCCTCCTTGTAACATGGGATACCATGCTAACTTTTTACTCCTTACCTTCTCTACTACTAGGACTATTATCTACTATTTTCAACCTTTAGTTTATCCGTTAAAAACAACCATGAACTTTAAACCAGCTATTTTAAGTAATAAATTACTCAACCGCTATCCAGTAGCCGATCGATCGGCCAGATTAAGTCCCGTACAGACCGCGGCGGTCGGATCGGAGTTATAGCAGCCGCGGTCAGCGCAAGTGCCCTGTTACAACTTTGCCCTCAAGTTATTTAAGTGAATCTCGGTAAAGGATATTTTGCAACTTAGTAATTTAAGTTAATACTATGCCGGTTTAATTATTTATAAACGATATACGGTACTTTTTATCTATAATAGCCGAAGGCTTGATTTACTATTTGTACTTACTTCGCTGTAATAGACACCATAAGTTAAATTTTTCAGAAGAGTGAAGAGTAATACATTAGTATGCTTTTGTGGTTTACTTTAAAACTACGATAGTAGAAATTATAATTCCAAATGTAGGGTTCTGAAGTCGTAGGTGAACGGTAATCGCTACGAAATATGTAGCACCGTAGCACCGTAGTACCTCTACGATATAACTTAGGTCTACAACAAACAACTTTCCTTCAGTTGTAAGTTTAGATTACCGCACCAACAACGCAATGGTGTAGGCGTCAATAATTTATCCTGACAATATCATACACAATTGAACTGAAACAAAAGAACATATGTAACTATATACACTACAACACCACTAAACAAACATAATATAATCTGTGGTATTTTCAAAATGCAATTTTATAAGATTTTGATTTAATAAAATTATAAACAAAATAATATCTATCACGTTGTGTGAAACCGCAGATAACTCACATCTAAAAACTTTCCCCAAGCAAACAGAATAAAACAAAAACCTTAGCAACTATTGGCCGTTTAATCCCTAAAAGGAAACATCATTACCCGACCTAATCAAGTAGGGGCTTACAAGCAGTTTCCCCTTTATAGGGCGAAACGACCCTTTTATCTGGCAACATTGCGCGTAAAAGCCGAAGAAGCGCGTAAATGGCGGGATACAAATTGGGGAACGGCGGACTGTCTTGTCCGACATGGCGGACATCTTGACGTTTCATTTATTATCATTATTCCGACAAATGTTGATGTGACAGTTTACTTTGACTCGACAAGATTTTGAAACGTAATCTAAAGACGTATTATTCTGTAAAGCGTTAAATTCTAAATTAAAGAATGTTTTTGTAAACTTATTTCTGATTAGCTTTCGCCCGCGAATCCGTCCATGTGGAATGAAAAAGAAAAAGACTATAATATTATAAATGCGAAAGTTTAGATAGATGGATGTTTGTTTGCGTTTGTAGCCTAAACGGCTGAACGGATCTCAATGAAACTTGGCTTAGATGTACAGCATAGTCTTGAGGAACGCAATTGCTTTTTTTAATTCCATGCATGTTGAGTCGAGGGTCAAAGCTAGTAATAAATAAATCTTAAATCAATCGAAATAACGGATATATCTAATTTGATAGAAATAATGTACTTTAAATGCTATGTTCAGTTTAAAATGTAAATATACATACTGTTTACTTTTACAATAAAAATTGTTCTTAATTTAAAGACATCTGAAAAGTCTTCATTTTCCTGTTTGGTTAATTACACGGGCGGCGGCGACGGACATTCCTTGCGACGGTTTGTAAACGATCTGTCATTCCGTACTCATCTTGTAGACATAACTTTTTTGTTTTGTTTTTAATTCGTTACACTCCCCCTTGAGCTGAGATTAATTAAGTAATCTTAGAAATAAAAATACGCTTTTTTCCCTTTGATTAAAGATTTAAAAAGATTCAAGGGATGTTTTGGTTTAATTAGGGATTTCAGTGTTTGGTAACCTTAAGTTAAGATAAAGTAAATCTTTTCTTTAAGATTAATTTATATTCTTTTAGTAATAGTAATAAAATCTATACAACTTAAGATGCTATAAATTTGTAGAATACACGTATTTTATAATAATTACTGATTGCTTACTATCGGACGCTTTTGGTGTCTTTATTAACGGTTTTATAAGCGTTACGTATCAGAGAGCATAGCTTGTAAATTTGGGGAAATTAATCGAAAATTCATCGACAAGAATTGTGCTATGAGTATTGGTCGTAAACTGACAAAACTTATATGTTTAGTCACGGAATCACTAGATGGCGTTATTAGAGAATAGTATTTTTTATTCTCTGATACATACTTTAAATGTCGCCAGTGTTTAAAATTATTCCCCTTGTGTAAGTCAAATATTTTTTAATCCAAATAGTAACTTAAAAGGTTATTCAAGTAGTATTTAATAAATGGAAAGAACCCCATTCAATATGGTCGGTGTTAATTCTAAAGAGATGCTTCACCCCAAATCTTGACGTCGAGAGTCTTTGGGGCGGTGCAATGAAGCTACTTACCCCATCGTAAATATAAATAATTTAAGTGTGGTACAAGTAATGAGAAATCGACTCTTGAGTTATATTCCTGACGATAAACTAACGCAGTTTGTGTACTAGCTGTTGCTCGCGACTTCGTCGGTGTTAAATTATATAATAATAAAATTAGTCTATGTTACTCACAGATAAGTTATCTTTCTAACGGTGAAAGAATTTATAAAATCTGCCAGTAGTTTTTGAGTTACTTCAACACGTACAAAAATACAAATCTTTCCTCTTTAAAACATAAGTATAGACATAAAAATAAAAAAAAAGTATAGTGTGTTTTTGAACCTACCTTTAATGTCTTTAGTAAATGTGACATATTCAACGATATAAAAGGACTCAGAAAACTACCAACACTACTATCTGCACCTCTTTTAAGATTAAAATGTTACTCTTCAGATTACTTCAGGCAGTATAGGCTTCAATATACACAGTCATGAAAAATTCTTACTGATATGAGAGTTGTTAGTATGTCCTGTTAGGCAAAATTGATTTTATAACCAATAATTCAAATTTATTTGTAGTTCAATTTTAAACTAAAAATAATTCAAAGTTATTATTTTTAGTTTAAAATTGAGTAAGGTTATAGATAAATTTTTCATAAATCAATTATTTATATAAAAATTATAAAACATCTCAGATATATTTACCACTTTAAATCCGCTCCGCTTATACTTTGTACCAAACCCTCATCACTCAAGTTATGTACTTGAGTTGTTTAGGGGAGCCATCTACTTACTTATCCGTTTAAGTAACTTGATATGTGCCGTGATTTTTTCATGGTCTCAAAATATCTTGAGGTTTTATAACAAGACGGGTAAGGAGAATTATTTTGTTGTTCGAATGCAAATATTTCAGTTTCCTGTTTTCATAGACTCTTATATTTTTTGACACTGTTCTTAAACAGTAAATTTTTAATACTTTGAATAGAAAATTATAGTTTTGTAAAAGAAAAATGTTATTAAAAAACCATTCTGACTTATCCTAGGTACGTATCGATGGTTCTGGTAGAAAAAGGGCAAAGATAAAACGAGTAGAGTCAAGTATTACTAAATGAAAACGTGTTTAGTGGAAAAGAGAGGCAAGATTACAAATGAAAGTCTCTCTCTGGATTACCGACGTGTATACTCCGATTGAGTTAATGTACGTAAAAGCTCCGTATTCGGAGCTTTACGTATGTCGATCGAATCGGATATTTCTACGAAATCCAATTCAGTGCTGGATGCGTTAGCTTAATTCCATTGCAATGTTCCGCTGGACGTGAAACGGAATTCTATTTACTTCTCTATTTTAATGTTAAGTAATGGTTTTTTGATTGTCTGTAACATATTCGTATGTCAGATGTTTTGTAGATCAAGTATTTGATCTGAAGGAACCTATCTAAACAATTTGTAAAGTTCAAAAGCTTCTATTTAAATAACAGTCTGTACGATACGGGGACATTTAAGCGTTAAAAGCTTTCAAGACTAGAAAAATTGTTGTTAGACGGTACACTGCGTCCTGGGAGATAAGTGAAAAGATAGCTCCGAGACGCTTTTAAACGCGTCCGAGGCTGTCCCCGTCGCTAACAAAAGACACCCGTGTCGTTTCCACGAACAACGGATACAACTAAACACTTTATAACATAAAAGAAAAGTACAAACGCCATTATTAGTGAGAAGAGCGGAGTGTCAGGTCGACGCGCCGCGAGTGAAAGAGCTTGCGGGTGACGCGCATTGATTTTTATACCCCTCTAGGGGGGCGGGGTCCCGAAAGAGCCAATCAGAGCTCGGTGAGCCGACCAATCACGTTTTGGCTTCTTCCTTTCCGCTTTTAAAGGAAGTAGTACTTTATCGTGTAATGGAATTTGAGTTTGGAACTTCTCAGCGGGGATTAAATGCGGGACCGATGCAAATTGGTGATGCGGCTGAGTCTTTTTTGTACTATTATCGACTTTTGTGGCTCTTTCAAGTTGAACATTGATTTGCTTTACATTGCGAACTCATTTAAAATGTCTGCTTAGTTTATTTCAATGTTATTAGAAATCAGGAACAGAGTTAGCGAAATAAATTGATAGGAACGTTTTTAAAAGAGTATTCTTTGCGGTAGCTCCTGTTAAAGTATGTTTATTTTTTACATAAGTAACAATATTATGTTAAAACTTAATCGATTTAATTGTCCCTTATTTAATTCTTAATTGAATAACAATTACGTCGATGTCTTTTATTACTCCATTTAATCAAAGTAATAAATAACATTTTTATAATCTTAACAATAATTTATATTTTTATATATTACAAAACAACACTCTTCGACTCCATTCCCTTCACAATTTCCCATTAGCAACCGTAGCCGCTCTGTAGGCCTTTGTGGATAAAATATCGTCAATAAAGGCGCCAATCGTTATTGTTATTTATAATGTCGATACAAAATAGAGCACAGCGCACTAGTCTATAGTGATGTGACGATACTAAAGTTCTATATATTTCTTTTTGCAATTGTTAAAAGAATCTACATTGTGTCTACGCTTTTGCTACGTGAAGTCTACGGTGTAGAAAGTCTACGGCTACTTCGCTACGTTGTAGCAATACAAATGCTACAAAAGTTGGCCCGTAGCAATTGTCGTAGCCGATGCGGGCTATTGCAACTTGCAATTTTTAAACGTCTGGAATTAATTTTCATAGAAAATAATAAACTTATAATCACTTTAAACATAGTTAAGTTATGTAACGTTCTTAGGCATTTGGTAATTTTATGTTTTAGGTGAATATAATTTTTTTAGAAGTAATTATTAGTACCTATTTTTACATCAAGTAAACATAAAAATATGATGTTTACTTATAGAAAATATTTAAGTTAAAATGGCATACTAATACACCGTTACAGTTTTAACAATGTAACTTGGTTACATCAATTTTTTTTTCTTATTTCATTAAACAACAACCTTCACTTTAATGCATCTTAATCAGTTTCTACTAAATATCTTTACTTTTCTTATCGTAACTTAACTTGTAAAACAATCTATCGATAGTTGGTACATCAATCTATCGATGTTTTCACCTTACATCACTAGAAAAGGCGCTCCCACAAGCAAGGCCCCAATCCTCTTTGTTCCCAGCAATCGATATTTATACAGCGATATCTGCTAACCGAGGAGGCTTGTTTATGTCGTACAAAAGACGATTTTTCAATGAACAAATAAAAAAATATCTTTACATTTTAAATGCGAGTTTCAAGCCGATCTGACTTTGTATTCTATTTGTTGCCAGATGTCTATAGATTTGAATTTTAACATTGCGGTTATGTAGTGATTACCTACTTAAAATAACTTATATAAACAGTTGTCAGATCTTAAATTTAATCACAATTTCGTTGTAAGATTAACCTTTTATTACTCCGTGTTTTGTCTAATGTTATCACACAGCGTTTACCTTAAATTGTTAGCCAAAACTTTGATTTCAGAAGATTATCATACTTCGTCATCGTCGGCAATCGGATGGATTGTCGGTTGTTACTACATTTTACCAAATCAGTTTGAAAGATAACATAAGCTACTTACACAGTAGAACCTCGATAACTCAAACATCGGTAACATAAATACCTATATAACTTCAAAAAATAATATGTTCCCTTCCCATCAGAGTCTAAAACCTCTACATAGACCCTTCATAACTTAAAACCTCTGTAACTTAAAATGTTTTGTGTTTCCCTCGTACTTGAACTTATCGAGGTTCTACTGTATTATAAACGCGAAAGTTTAAATGGATGTATGGATGTTTGTATTTGTCGTAGCTTTTAAGCTGAAATGCCAATTTTTATCTAAAGTTCAGTTTACTGTTGAACTGATTTAGATGAAATTTGGCATAGATTTAGAGGGTGGAAGACCGGAAGAAAACATAGACGACTTCCTTTTTTTACATTCCACGGGAACGGAGTCGCGGGATAAAGCTAGTATTTATATTTATATAGAGATATAATTTATAAGATTTCTATTAAGGCGGTAAAATATGATATAACGGTGAAAATTTCAACAAATTGTAAAATTGTAACTAGGTTTTTCTTACTACTGTCCTAACACAAAATAATCATACCTCTCATTGTTACAGATTGGGTCTTATCTCGCAGTGGAGCGCGCTGGCCGGGAGATACGGCGGCCTAGTGCCCGCGCCCTGGTACTGGCAACGACCGCACGAACGGACCCCGCCTAGAGGTATGTATATAAGTTTGTATGTATGTATACAAACGCCATAACATAACTAATACTATGACGTCACGGTACAGATAAACTATTTTTTTTTATATAACAAGGTGGCAAACGAGCAAGCGACCACCTGAAACCGCCAAAATGGCGAAGCGACCGCTGCTCATAGACATCAGCAATTGCAGATGCGTTGCCTACCCTTATGCGACGGAGGAGGAGACGCACATATAGAGGATATTTCCCCTTCCTACGCATCTCCTCCACCGTCAAATCCACTTCCTCTTCCCAACCTCTCCTTATAAGAAAAGGGTGGTAAAGAGAAAGGGACTTAAATTAGGCCTCCGGCACCACACTCATCAGACGAAACACGGAATTGCTTCCATTTCACGCCTGTCTTCTGTGTGGTCGTGGTATTACACCGGGCGTGCCGGCCCATTCGTGCTAAGATGTTAAAGCGGGCACTACCACTGTTAAACTAACTAAACTAATGTCATTTCGATTATAGAATCAAAGACTATGCACAACTGTTGTGCGGTTGTCGATTGTTTTGCAGCATTCAATTGTTTAGTTGCATAATTAATTGAGTATTGTGCCCACCGATATATAAGATTATATCAAAGCAAGACTAAACAGTTGTGCGATAGTTTAGTCTATAGTCTGCGAGCTCTGATAGATTTTAAGATTTATTTTATTCGGTACCGTTATCTTGACTTTCTCATACTAAGACATAACAATTATTTGGTTAATGCGTAATTAAACCAAGAAAATGTAGATTTTTAATGCATACCTTTGACTTTATTTTTATTAAAGACTGGCTGTTGCTCTTAACTACGCCCGCATTAAATTGAAAAATAATAATACATAGCCTATGTTATTCACTGATAAATTACCTGTCTAATGGTGAAAGAATTTTTGAAATCGGCCCAGTAGTTTTTGAGTTACAATACATACAAAAAAAATCTCTTCTCTTTATAATATTAATAAAAATAGCTTTATTTTGCCTTAACACAGGTTACATAATTCTATTTATAAATTACAAGTTATAAATAATAAAACTATAATATTACTGATTTTAATGTTTGCTGACACTAAACATCGACACAGTAATTTTTATTAACATAACCTATATTAATGACGGTAGTAAATCTTACAATAATTAGTATGAATTATAATATATCGCATGGCAACATTATCGGAATGATGTCACCGTGGCAGTGCGACAGGCGACGGGGCGACGCACTGGTACGGCCTCGCGTCGACGCTAATCGATTCCGGTATGAATCCCGTCACTGATACAGCTGTGATTTGAACACGTTGAATTCCTTGTTTTAAGTGTTGTTAATGATTTTATTTCACACTTCTTTTTGCTCGCGTCTTCGTCCGCGTAATAAAAAAATAATTCGAATACAGCCTATGGTACTCACTGATAAAGTAGATAAGCTTATATGGAGGTGAACACACTACTCGATTTTTTGATTGTGCAACTAAACAGTTGATTTTTTTTTTCGTAGACATATTCAATTATTTTTTTATTTTTATTTTATTGAAAATATTACATAGAACACAAAATTAAAAAGATTCACAAATATGGCCCCGCAAAAACCATACAATTGGTTTGTCCGCGGGTGCGGTGGTTACAATATAACATATGTAGAGTGTATATAACATATCGCTTACATGTAACGTAGATAGATTTTTGAGATGTAATGTTGTGAAGTAAACCGATTAGAACACATTCCTTTAGAGTTTGAGCCTATTTGAATATACTAAGTTGTGCCAGGTGTTCTTTGTCGACATTCTTGTACTTGAGTACGTAACAAAATCTACATAGTTAGTATTTAATATTTTAGGGGTCTTTAATAATGTAAAGAGTGAAAATAACAAGCTTGAGAAGGAAATGTAATCTTATTAGTTTTCCCCGCGACTCCGTCCGCGAAATAAAAGAAACAAAAGTAAGTGGCCTATCTGTTCTTCCAGACTATCCTCTACATCTATGCGAAATTTTATCGAGATCCGTTCAGCAGTTTAGGCTACAAACTCTAACAAACATCCATCCATTTAAACTTTCGCATTAGTAAGATTCAATTGTCATTTCTTGTACATTGTCGTACAAACTGATATAATATCACTCGAAATTAAAAAATCGTTTTCGAGTACTTCGTCACATTGGTATTTGAAATGACTTTATAATAAAAGAAATAATATAGCTAGGTAATCTACATGTACGTGGTAAAACAACAAAAGTATGCTCTAATACTCTCTTTAGAGTATAGACTAAAAAATAGGCTACTGAAAAATACAAAAAATAACATTTGACAATAGTATTTATTTTTGGTCGCACAAGTCACGTTTCAATTCAAAGGCATAATGTCAAAATGTCAGAGTAACGTTACTTAAAAATAATAAAAAAAACATACGAAACAAAGAAAACTTTAATAAACTAAACTGTAGTTTAAAATTCGCCATAAATTTCTGGTTAAATAAACTCTTTTAAAAATGGAACAGAAAGTACGTTTCCACATTTCATACGCTAAAAGACATGTTTACGGTAAACAAGCAATCGTCATTTCGCGTCTCCGCTCTCTCAACCCCACTCATTTCGCTTTAATTTCCCAAAACCCATCTCGGAGCGAAACAAAGGCAACGCCATTTCACGCGGCCCAAACCGACCGAACAATACTTTTCTACCATCCGCCTACAATTATCTACGTATAGCAACACTGGTGAAATGTCAAAGGTATCTCTGTCTCGCTTACTCTCGCGTAGCTTCTCTTTTCGTTTCGCGCCAAACGCTATGTTGGTACATATGCACGGTGTTGCCTCGTGCGGGTTGTTTTAATTTTCGAATGCGGTTTGTTCGGATTGATGTTACGCTTTTAGTGTATTTGTTGGCCTTTTATTTTTTATAGCAATCGATGACGTTTGTCATCCGAGATTCTACATTTGAAAATTGGAAAGGTTTTTTTTACGGAAAAAGGATAAATGTAGGTTTCCGGTATTGGATTAGTTTTTAGATTTTATGTAAAAAATACAATAGTTTACATATTTACTAACTATACATAAGGTATATGAATTTACACTATTCAGTTCATAAAAGTTTCTTTCTACTCGTATATTTCTCTATACTAATATTATGAAGAGGAAAGATTTTTTTATATTTATAGGTATAACTCAAAAACTACTAGGTCGATTTCAAAAACTCTTTCACCATTGAAAAGCTACGTTATCACTAAGTATTTTTTTCAATTTTTTAACTCCACACGGATGAAGTCGCGATCAGCAGTTAGTTTTATATAAAATATGAAGACATTGAAGTGTTATGATTAAACTAGGCCGTGTGCTGGAGAGTTCTTTCCTCTACCGTACACCTGGTTCTGAGGTCACGTTGTCCGCGCAACTATGCATAAAGTACTTACTTAATTATAATGCGCAATTAACTTAAGCTTAGAAACAAAACAAGTGCCTATTGAATAATTTCTAAACGCAATTTGCCAACAAACTCATAAACTGCTTAACTGGTAAGCGTTTGTGTAAACAGAAAGCAACGCTAACAAAGGATTAAATTCTATGGCTTCGAAAATCGATGAATCACGACCGTTGGCCATACAAAAAGACCTTTCACGCCTAACGTTATAATTAATTTGCGGGTTCAAGTTATTTTGGACACTACGCGCTTAGGTCTACATAACAGGAGCTTTGACACTATAAATTACTTGTACAACGGACAGGTCTTGTTATATTGGATAATAATTTTGCATGAATTTAAAAGAGCATAATCAAAAATTTTAAACACATTGGAAAATAATCTTTATGGTAATGGAATAAGGTTTGATTTTAGTGGGAGTTGGAGGTAGTCTTCTCGATTCGATTGTAGTGATTCATTCAACAACGCGGATGACATTCGCCTTCGCGCCGGTGACATGTTCGAATTTCGGTTTTGAATTTCGAACGCTTGCTCATTGGAGCGAAATGTAATGTAGTTTAAAAACACCTGCTTTAGCGCGTTTTGACATTCTGTATTATTCATGCAATCTTTTTAATATTTAAAAACAAAATGCTCGTTTTTTATTATTTTTCTTTATTGTAGTTATTGATTTGTAGGTCGAGAATATCAGTATTTAACCTATAAGCAGAATAGTGATTAAATAAATCATTACCGTACGAAATAGGACTAATAGGTGTACAAAATACGTCGTATTCGTCCGGATTAATTAAATACATTAATTGGATCTGTCACATTAACAAAAGAAACGCGCGAGTGTTGTCACAATGAAACCTTTTTGGTTTAATTACCGTTAATTCTGATTCGTTCGTCAAACCGCCCATTGATGTTGTTTTGTAATTCAATTTGTTACACCCACAGTTGTTTATTTATTTAGTTGATTTAAAAAACAACTTGTTTGAATATTATAACCCTTGTTCCTACTCGTTTTGTATATGAAAATAACATGTAAATAACCGAAGTTTTTGTTACAGAAGAATCAACCAATGAAGAATGCTCAGCAGGGGGTTCCCCCCGCCCGCGCAGTCCCCCTCGGGCCCCTTCTCCTCCATCGCCATCCCGTTCCTCTCCTCGGTCTCCCCGCCTGCACCCCGCACTCTACCCCCAACAGCAAGACCCACAAGATTCCGATCCTGATGTCGACGAGAGCGATGACTTCGATAAAGACGAGAAAAGAGATCCCAATGCCAACTTAGGTAAACGGAAGAAGAAAACACGTACAGTCTTCTCTCGTTCACAAGTCTTCCAACTGGAATCAACCTTCGATATGAAGAGAT
>NW_013526582.1:1326174-1329824 GCF_000836215.1 Papilio polytes | reverse complement strand
GCTGCCCGCCTCGCCGGTGACTTCGCGTGCGCCGCTCTCCAGTCTAGTGTAGTGTCAACTTGAAGCCGCTTCAAGCGATGCGGATGGACAATACTGAGTTCTGTAATTTAAAAAAATAAACGTCAAATAAATGTCAAAGTGCGGACTAGTCAAATCAGTGAAGGCCAAAATGTGTTTGTTTTAAGATTGATGTATAGATGTAAGATTTTTTTTTTGTTAGGTTATTAGTAAATGTAACGTACAAATGTTGTTCATGTATATTATTGTACATAGAGAATGTTTTAATTAAAATAAAATCTTCATGTATTTATTCTATTTAAGCTAGTTAATTAATATTGTAAATAGTTTAATAGCAATTCGAAGAACTGAGTCTGCTTCTTTGAATGTCGATGTTATATCGACGATTTAATTATGAATAAAAATTGCTCATTGCATTTTAAATATCTAAGTAAACCACATTATTAGTTGTTTAATTTTGAAGAGTATTACATATCATGTTTTATTATATGACAAAGATGTTATTAAAAGTAACGTAACGATATAAAGCATCAAAGATTTAACGCTAATTCTTTTAAATTGAAATTTATAATAAATATTTATTACATACTAAAATATCATTTTAATAAATTCGAATAATCAAATACCATTTGAATGGGGAAATTTTTCAAACATGGCAACATTACATAATGTCATTTTTAAGAGATTAGTGTTGCGCCAAATGTGTAATATCTTTTTGTAAATAAAAAATTAATATTTGTCTTTGGATAAGCTCGCTCTATTGAAAATTGAGAAACTACCTACATATTTTGAGGTTATTATGCGTACAATGGCTAGACTTTATGATGCTTAATTCTAAATGTTCATGTTATTTATTCATAGTAGTTGACAGATCTTTGATTCTAATAAAATGATCTAAATTGCATTGTAATATTATGCTGAAGTAAGGCCGATGAATAAAAGAATTATGAAAATAAAAGATTTTTATTATATCCAGGAATAATTCCTTTTTATAACTATTGATTTAAATTAACTAATGCTGAGTTGCCGAAGTTTCCATTTGTTTGATCGTTAGCTAGTGAGTCATTAGTGTTAGGATAAACTAAATTTTAACGGAGTAAAACTCAAGTAGTTCAGAAACGCATTTCAAGAATTCATTGAACCAAAAACTAACGAATGGATAAACGTAGCTAGGAAACTGGCCATAACTATGTTAGAAATTTCTATATCAAAAAATTAGATTACTTTATTTTATAGGTAAAAGCATACTTACACTGTGAAAAATATCAACGCTTAAACAATAACTTAAGCCACTTAAGTTTAGTTCAATCTCTAAAAATAGCTAATAGCCTAAAAGAACTTATTTGCTAGGAATAATTTTAAATCCCACTCGACACTCAAGTTTTGTTATAACTGAATAGTCGTAGTTTTCTGTTTAATTAAAATTGTCCCTTATAGCTAAGTGTGTAGCAGGCTTTAAAATAGTTTATTTATACATTTATCGAGCTTTATCAGAGGGTGGACTAAACGCAAGCACGCGTTAGACGTTAGACGTGTTCCCGCCACTTCCGGTGTTTCCGGCCGACACCGCAGACTTCCGGACAGGAAAACGAGGGTAGTTTTACAAACGGATTATATCTCAATTTATGAATAATATGAAACTAATTTTACGCATGTTTTCCGGATTTATAAGTTGGTACTTCAGTTTTCTTCAAGCATTTTATGAAGTAAATAGCTTTTTCACGCGACTCCGTGGAATTAAAAAAAAACAAAAGCGAGTAGTCTATGTGTTCTTCCACACTATCCTCTACATCTATACCAAATTTCATCGAAATCCGTTTAGCCGTTTAGGCTACAAACTCTAACAAACATCCATACATCCATCCATTCGTCTAAACTTTCGCATTTATAATATTAGTATGAAGTATGATATCACTAGTGCTATGTCGATGGTGATATGTCACTATTCTAAATATATTTAGAAAGGAGGAGGAGGACATCTTATTTCTTCGTTACAATTTTTTTTACTCTACATTGTTACATTTTTGTACGGTGGTTAAGTTTCCTTTTGAATGCATCGTTTTTAATTCGAATTTAGTTTTAAAAACTTTCAAGAACAACAAAGATCCTAATCAGGGATAGTGTAATTAAAATTTCTGTGACTAAACCAAATACAGACACGAGTCCGCTAAATCAAAATAACTTATTATTATAACAAAAAAAGAACGTAAAATGTTGTATGAAAATGAAACAGAGATTTATAATCATTCGAAGGATATAAATCTATAGTTAGTAGTTACTAATATTAAAAAGAAAAAAGACTTGCATATTTGTATGTATTGAAATAACTCAAAAACTATTGGGCCGATTTCAAAATACTTTCACCATTAAAAAGCTACGTTATCAGAAACATAGGCTATATTATTTTCACGCGGAACAAGTCGCGAGCAACAGCTAGTGTATAAATATAATGACGAATCAATAGTCAGTTCTTAATTAAACTCATAATAACCTTAAACACACCTAAAATATTGATCACCACTAATGACTTCCAATACTACGTAAATGCACTAAAATCGTCCAACAAAAACGCCATTTTGTAATGATATCTATTTAATTAAGTGATTCGCGATATTAATTCGATTATTACTCCTCGTAAAAAAGTTACAAAACAGACTTTTGGCTCGTAAACGACACTCCGTCACGCCACTAACGTGACCGCCATAAAGCAATTTGGATTTTATCGTTCAGTAATAGAGATTACATTGCTTTATCGCCACAATCCTCTAATTACAGCCACGCGTTAAACACGCTATATCCTTAATACCGGAAAATCACTCTTAAAAGTAAACACTTAAAATACATTTTTAATCCGAATGCAAAAAAAGCCGTAATTACTCTTGAGGTTTTGTTTCAAAGGAATTAGAATACTAAAACAAAGAGTTTACGTGTCATTTTAGATTGTTTGTAACAACGCCATCTACCGAATTGTAATGTCGAAACGGTTTGTTGTTGAATCTTAATTTAATTAAATTGGTATCGTAGTTATCGTGCAGATCGCACGCGCCTAAAAGTGTTGCCACGCTCCGATTGTCCCCCGCTTCGTGGGGATTTAAACTCGTGTCATTATCAACTGTCTTTTAATTATTGAAATGGCAGTAAACGTTTTTTTAGACTTTAGGTCTTCTTTGACATGTAAGAATATGAGTTTAACAATAAGACAGTCAAGTAGAAGATATTATGATATTTCTATTATTTTAATCTTACTAATATTAGAAATGCAAAAGTTTAGATGGATGGATGTTTGTAAAAGTTTGTAGCCTAAACTGCGGATCGGATGTCGATGAAATTTGGCATAGATGTAGAGGATAGTTTAAACCACATGGACTATTTGCTTTTGCTTTTTAATTCTACGCAGACGGAGTCACGGGCGAAAGCTAGTTATAAAGCATTGTCCAATCTACCAGCATGTTACGTATTCGCGACTATGCTGTTCCAGAATAAAAAAAATATTTCATAGAAGTTACATTTGCGTGGCCGGCAAAACGAAAAGCGTAATTAAATAAACTTAGGGTGAGTTGCATCAAATCGCTGGTTATCGTAAAAGTTATAATAGGGTTACAAGTGCAAAAACATACTCTCACAGAGGTTTT
>NW_013526582.1:1308947-1326024 GCF_000836215.1 Papilio polytes | reverse complement strand
AGCACGTCATTAAATGCATCGTTAAACGTCATAATTTACGCGAACTGTCAGTTTTTGTAACAGATAACGCTGAGCTGCGTTAATACGGGGTTCCGTGTCAGCCATGTTTGTTTTTAAAACATGTAATTATTTAAAATTCGAACGACAGATGCGTTCGGAAGCGTTAATCGATTTTGAACGCGTGCGTTCATTTTAAACGATTATAATATAACATTTATTCAAAAATAAAGTTAACATATTGAAATATGAGTTATTGTAAATTTACAAATAAGTGAATTTAAGCCACTTTAAGCAATAAATAGTAAAAGTAATCTAATTGCGTTATGTTCAAAGGTAAAGTTTGAATTAATTGATGAACAATGTTATTGTTTTAATTATAATTGCTCGTATCAATTTCGGGTGCGTTCGTTTGAAGCCGCAACGAAACAGTTAATGGTCTGTTTAATTATAATTACTTTTGTAACAATTAAATTGAGTTTAATGATACGTAAAACACTTTTACAATAATAAATATGTTATTTTATGATCATACTAATAATATTAATACGAAAGTTTAGATGGATGGATGTTTGTTAGAGTTTGTAGCCTAAGATGAACGGGTTTCCATGAAATTTGCCTTAGTTGTAGAGGAAAGTCTGGAAGAATACAGGGGCTACTCGCATTGGTTTTTTTTTAATTCCGCGCGAACCAAAGCTAGTTACTCATAATGATAATCTAAGAAGTAAAAGGTTAGGTTTATGGGCATGTTATGAATCGCATGTAACAAGGAGAATGTTAGTTATGAGTGTGGTACAGCAGTAGAGGTAGACGTAGAAAGAGATGGATGGATTGTGTGAAAGGTGACATGATCAAGAAGGGAATGATGACTGAGATGACGTATGATAGAGTTATGTGGAGGACAAAAACCTGTTGCGTCACTACGGGAGTAGAATAAGGAGGAAGATGATGATAACGCGAATGAAATCGCAGCCAAAACTATTTTTTTTAACTTGATTGTTTTAATTACGTATATATTCTTACATGGCGTAATTTTTTAGTTACTGCTTTTTTTCTAATCGTGGTTCTTTAATAGAAATTTCTTTGTAAATATCTACTTCTATAAACAAGAAATGAAAGTTGCCAGATATTAAAATGTCAGTAACGAGCGAATTCCGTGCCTACGATATGTTTATAATCGCGTCATTTAAGGCGAAGCGAACTTTATAAGACAATAAAGAAAAAAATTAAAGAGAAAATGTTTAGTTACATATAAATAATAAATTACATAAAGCTGAGTACCTGTTTTTGTTTAATATATCAAAAGCAACGTAGAAAACACCTAAATTCGCTAAAATAGTGAAGAGACTATGCCCATAGACGACCGTAAAAGCATATACGTTTCTGCCTAATCAACTGATGATGGAAAACAAAGAAAGAGGGTATTTAACCTAACTATGAGTCTCATCTCTGCTACCTAACGCTTCTCATACTTCCCTTGTACCAAAAAGATGGGGAAGGGAAACGGAACTATGATTACGTCTTCTGTACCTACTCTCACCAGACGAAACAAAGAATCGAGCACTAGCGAGTCAGCCAATTCGTGCAACAGATGTTTTTGGTGTCTATCACTGTTTAGTTAGTTTAATTTGTGCCTATAGCTATATCGATTAATAATATAATTCCTCTGTTTTTTTAATATACAAAAACTGCCTGCCCTTAACAACATGGCTTTAATTCTCGCTTAATAAACGTGAGTGGTTTGATATGGCATTCCATGGCGCTCGTTACAGCCGCGGTTTTGATGGCCCCTTATTGACTAATTATTGCTTTTTGTCCCATAGCGTTGTGCGGCATCATTTAACGCGTATTTACGAATATACGACTAAAC
The DNA here is from genome assembly GCF_000836215.1 of Papilio polytes. Lineage (NCBI taxonomy): Eukaryota > Metazoa > Arthropoda > Insecta > Lepidoptera > Papilionidae > Papilio > Papilio polytes. The sequence goes on along the minus strand of NW_013526582.1, from coordinate 1,324,157 downwards.
CTATTTGATATTTAAACAAAGACGGACTGGCTGGTTTCATTTGGATACATAGATTGAGGAAGAAAGAAGAAAGTATGTACGAAATTCAAATATGACAGCTAATTAAAATGGATGGAAGAGTAGTACATTGTGCATAGATACTTTCATTTGATATTCCATTAATTTACCAGCACACCTCATTTCTGTCGTTAAGCAACGCAACTTCATATTGTATTCAATTTTTCCAGATACTTGAAGTGTTCCCTGCATCTTTCAATATATAAAAAAACGTGAGTATTCAATCGAGTATCAATAAGCACAAAGTTTAAAAAATACTGGCCAGTTAGAAACACGTTATCGTATCGTTATTAACTATCGCGGTTAGATCCAACGATCGCGATAATATTCCCTAAAATGCCCACGTGCGCGAATGTCCGATGCCTTTTTAATTCCAGGCGATTTTAATGAACGCATCGATAACGCGCTAATATTATAGGTTAATTTATTTGCGGCCAGCACGCGATTTGTTTTTGAGCTACTGCTAACATACCATAGACAACTGTTATATTTACAAACTTGATAAAGACAATAATAATCAAAGATTAAATAGTGTTTTATTGCCTAATAACATCTATTGTTTCAGTGAATTCGAAATAAAACGTGCAATAATATTTCTGATTCTTTAGTCAGCTAGAAATATTTAAGTAGCGTTAAAATGTCGAAAAAATACTCTTAAGATCTTCATTTTTTTTTAATGTAAGGTAACAAACGACCACCGAAAGTCATAAAATTCTGGCAAAGATTATTGCGAACTACTACTGTTATGTTTTTTTTTTTATTTATTAAGTTTAACTATATCTTTCTACATCAGAGGCTTTTAAAAAAATGAAAACAAAAAATATAGATTATTGTCAAGATATACTGTAATAATGTATCTCATGGAATTCGTTGTAAAACCATTAATTTAACGTAACAGCACACAGGGTTGTGTCAGCGCTTGTTTTTGGGAATAAATTTGCATCGATTACAGACAGACGGACAGATAAATGTGTAATTAGACGATAAATTAACTTCCTTATGAAGGATGTTATGTCCAGATAAAAGGTCGCGTGGCATTATTGTACATACGACTAATTAGGGTGCGTAATTTAGTTTCCCATAAAAGGAAGCGCACACCTTCGCGTAAAATATCACTACTGTTATGCGATTGTCGAATGTTTCCAGTCCATTCAACTGTTTAGTCGCTCAACTAAAAACGGAGTAGTATGCGCACCTCCATATAAGCACCTAGAAATCAAAGTAACAGTTGTGGGACAGTCTAGTTTTAGGCGTGCGCACACTAAATAATAATATTTGGATTAACAGAATGGATAATAGAATAGGATTTCCAAATTATAATTATCAGAACCAAAAATTATTGTGAACATTACAGAAACATCTTGTACACCATATTAAATTAACATTAACTAGTTTTTTTTAAATAAACGTTTCGACAACAATATGCTTTTGAAACGTTCGATGTAGTTAGAGGTTTTACACTTTTACTACAGGCTTTTTTTATTTAATTAAGTAAACGAGCGGCGAGAACACAGAGATGGTTAACGACGCCCAAACATCCGCAACACCAGAGGAACTACAGATGCGTTGCGGAAATTAGGCTCCGTAATTTGTGCGGAAATCGTGCACTTTAACATAGCGTGCATATAATACGCATTGGGCGTTGAGTGCTAATGTTTATTTTATGTAAAGCGCGGCCGGGCGGCGCGAATTAGTCAAATCCAATTAGGGCACGCCGTATATTATTTATACATCAGGAACGGCTTTGTATATCCTTCATGTTTATGCAAGCCTGGTACCTGGTACATAGTTAATCACCAATGGACAATTTCCCATCCCAGTTTTTAGATATTTTATGGCACTGATCTATTTAAATGGATAGGTTAGCATGGAAATGGCAGCTTTTCCTTCCAAATTAAACGCATCTGTTAGTGACAGTTAACTTTATTTTGATTGTACAAAGTCGAAAAAACATCACTTCTTTTAGCCTATTTAAGGTAAGTTTATGGTCTCCGTCAGTTTCGAAATTTAAAAATCTTTACTAAAACGTGACAGTAAGAAGTTTTTTTTTATCTATCATTGTATTACGGATACAGTAAAAACATATTGTATGTAAAGAGTGAAGTAAGAGATGAGCATTTTAAAACTGTCTCCTTTGAAGTCTTACTCTTACTAATATTATAAATGCGAATGTTTAGATTGATGGATGTTTGTTAGAGTTTGTAGCCTTAACCGCTGAACGGATCTCGATGAAATTTGGCATAGATGTAGAGTAGTCTGGAAGAACACATAGGCTACTTAGTTTTAGTTTCACGCGAACGTAGCCGGGGCGAAAGCTAGTTGTCCATAATTTTATACTCGTCGGTGTGCTCTTTTTTATCGCGACAAAATAAACACGTGATATTTTTCGCACCTATTTAATTTATTTCCCGTATTTGTATTATTTTTTTAGCAAACAAGATTGAAACGTTTTTAATGTATCTCAAAAGATCTTTAAAGTGATTTACAAGATTATTTTTAATATGATTTAAACGATTTTGATTCTTAACTTAATTGAGTTAAAGGTTATATAAGTGCAAAAATAAATTTGTAAATACTTAATACATTTGGTAATTCGAAGCGTTAAACAGACGACAATCGGATCGCAGTTTGCGACGCGTTTGAAAACATTCGACTACAAATACGCCGTTTTGAGTACAGTGACACGAAAGTTCGGCGAAAGTTAGAAGCATGGTTTTAGGAACTGAATAAAATTTTAGATATAAGTTTAACGAATTGATTGGTATAACGTTATGTATGTTGTTCGTATTGTTTCGACACATTCAAGAAGTGTTTTGATTTTGACGTAGTAAAGCAACTATTTTTTTTCTACGACTGTAAATCGTAGTTGTTTGATAAACACACAAATTATGCAAAGAAGAATGTTTGCCATACTTTAAATGTTAATCCTTGTAAAAAAGGCGATTTACATATATATTATTTTAATTCAAATTGCATTTGAAAAACCGTACTTTCTTGTACCCTTAGCTGTCAAGGAGTGTCCAATGACACCTCGCTGATGTTTTGAAATAAGAACGCCGCATTCGCAATTTGAACCTACGAATTACAAGTTTAAAAAACGAAGGGAACGTTTTTTTTTTCTTTTACATTCAACCAGCAATATTATAATACAGTTTTAAGAATATTGAACCTTCTTGGTTTGTGATAAGAGTTCTGATTTGATTTTGGGTGATAAAATAATGTTTGTATGGCAACACAAAGCCGTTTATTTTTCTCTTTGTCCACAATCAAAGCGTCGATTTGGGCGTTAAGTTCCTTTTTTGAAAAATGAATAGGTAAATAGTATCGGGTCTTGTTGCAAAGCGAATAGTTAATGTATTTAGTCTACAATAGATTAAAAATTGACTGTGATTTGATAGCTATTAAATTGTAACTAAAGGTTACGTTAGATTTTTAAATATCATTTGTCAAGGGTCTGATTATTACCTATACTTATGACATACTAATGCGTGCATATTTAATATTTAAAGAAATTAAATGATTTCATTTTAAACAAAAGAAGATGATGTTAACAAATAAATATATAAAAAAAATTAAGGAGTAAACAGAAAAAATACTCCCAAATTAAACCATTTGGATCATGGTCATGATAAAAAAAAATATTTCTTGTTTTTGGCATTATGTTCATAATACCTTTGCCTTAAAAATTCGAAACGTCAAAATACAAATGTCATTTGAGAATAGAAAAATGGAAACGTTAATTCGTATTTCCGTAGATAATAGGATTACAGAAAGTGCGATGGGCAATTAAACAACCAAATTAGGGGGAACATTGTCACTGGCCAAATTAATGGTGACAACATTCACCATCTGCCGGTAATGGTCAACTAGAGTTGAAACATTTTTATTTAGATGTAAATGCATTTATTATCTATAATAAAATAGTTTAAAGATAATATATAATATGATATCTATATAAACATATATGTAAGGTACTTGTAAAAACAATAAGTTGTATAATAAATAGAAAACAAAATAAGAGTACGTATCCGATATTTATGTTATTTTTTTTATAGTACAAGGTGGCAAACGAGCAAGCGGCCACCCGAATCCACTGAAAAGGAAACCGACCGCTGCCCATCAACATCCGCAATTGCAGATGCGTTGCCTACCCTTCATTGACGGAGGAGACGCACATAAAGAGGACATTTCCCCTTCCAATGCGTCTCCTCCACCGTCAAATCCACTTTTCCTTCCCATCCTTTCCTCTAAAGGAAAGGGTGGAAAGGAAAAGGGACTAAAATTAGGCCTCCGGCACCACACTCATCAGACAAAACGCGGAATTGCTTCCACTTCACGCCTGTTTTCTGTGTGGTCTGTATTGGCGGGGGCGAGCCGGCCCTCCAATGCGAAGATGTTAAAGCGGGCTCTACCACTGTTAGAAGCGACTAACTTCAAAGACCAATTTATAATCGATTAATGTTATGAATAATTTTGTTAACATGTTTAAAACTAGCTATTGCTGACGACTAATAATAATTTTATGTAACACAAAGTTATCCTCTTTATAATATCAGTATAGATAATCATAATTTGCCTAGTTTTAGTCAATTTCCCGTTCAAGTGGCAAGTGGCAATTCAGTCACAAAAAAATAGGTAGATCTCCAGTACGATGGGTCGGCTCACACGGTGTAATACCAGGACCACACAGAAAACAGGCATGAAGTAGAAGCAATTCCGCGTTTCGTCTCATGAGTGTGGTGCCGGAGGTCTAATTTTAGTCCCTTTCCCTTTTCACCCTTTTCTTAAGAGGAAAGGATGGGAAGGAAAAGTGGATTTTACGGTGGATGAGACGCATAGGAAAGGGAAATGTCCTCTTTATGTGCGTCTCCTCCTCCGTCAATTACGGGTAGGCAACGGTTTATGGGCAGCGGTCGCTTTCCATTTCGGTGGATTTAGGTGGCCGCTTGCTCGTTTTCCACCTTATATTATAAAAAAAAGCACGAACACTTATCAGACGAAACACGAAATTACTCCCACTTGACGCCTGTCTTCTTAGTGGTCGTTGTATTTTCGTTCGAAGATATTAAAAGTGTTCTACTAATGTTGAAATTCTGTTTTTAAATGTTCGTTGGCGGTCATCGGCTATCCAAAAAGTTTGTTTAATGATTCATGGCCGCAATAATAAAATAACGAGCCTCTTAAATCAATTAAACATATAAAATGATTAACATTCAAAACGGTCAACCGCGGCGCGCTCTAAACAATTTATTTCCTACAAAACTCTGATACCCATCTACCCACATTGCGTTTGCGGTTACACCACATAAACAACAAAGTTGTCACAATTAAAAAAAACGTAAGAAAATCGTTAAAGACAAGAATAAAAAAAATGGTGTTATCGCTTTCGTATACAGGAATATTTGAGTTTTGTGTGCTGTACTTTCTTGTTAAAATAAAAAAAGTTGTTAAGAGTTGCCTTTGTAACGGTATTCTAGAAATGATGCGAAAAGTAATTGACGTACTCCATTTCACGCCATTTCACCGTATATTCGTTTTTATAAGGATTTTAGTAATCAAACTTGAAATATTTTACAGAAAGTTCATTGTAAAGTCATTTTTACTATGTTTTTGTATTACAATTGTCAAAACATTACCAATATATATTGTCAAAATATATTGTCATCACACCTCTTTCATTCTGTTTAAAAAAGACGAATATATGTAGTTCTTAAACTTTTATATCCAAGTATGTTGACAGTAAAAGTTTAGGGTTTGAAAATAAATACGTCACAAATGTGTACAAGTCCACAGTTTATGTATTTCCTTGCCGCACCTATCAGTTAAAACTAAATTAATCTAACGCATGCGAAGCGTCACAACACTCACCCGGCTACCCCCGGGTTCGAATGTTTAATTGTAATTTTATTTAAATAATACTGTAAGGATGTTCCGATAAATTAGGGCATGTTTTTGGGGGCACGTGTTATCAAGGCCAATGATTCGACAAAAACTTTCTTGATGTGCGTTTTCACTGTTGCAACACATGTATGAAAACGTCTTACTAATATTATACATGCGAAAGTTTAGACGGATGTTTGTTAGAGCTTGTAGCCTAAACAGCTGAACGGATATCGATAAAATTTGGCATAGACGTAGAGGATAGTTTGCAAGAACACATAGGCTACTCACTTTTTTTTTTTAATTCTACGCAGACGGAGTCGCGGGCGAAAGCTAGTACTCTCATGCAACGAATAGGTTTGATTACGAATTAAGATATGTATAAACATTGCGCTAAATTAAAGAAACCTCCTAAGTAAAGTTTTCTTCCAGAGTATGCTCTACATCTATGCCAAATTTAATCAAGATACGATGAGCCGTTCTAGGGATACTTTCTAACAGCCATCCATCTGGACTTTCGGATTTATAATATTGGTAAGAAGATATCTACAATACTATATATAATTACTAGCTTTCGCCTGCGACTCCGTCTGCGTGGTATTAATAGAAACAAAAGAAAGTAGCCTATGTGTTCTTCCAGACTATCCTCTACATCGATGCCAAATTTCATTCAGATCTGTTCAGTCGTTTGGGCTACAAACTCTAACAAACATCCATCCATCCAAATTTTCACATTTATAATATTAGTATGATGTTTGTTCTGTTAACATAAAACGATTGGAAAACTATCTAATCGCGGGCGCACTCCTTTGACTAAGCTCGCTGAACTGCTGTGCGATTGTCGATTGTTTCGCAGCCAATTCAACTGTTTAGTTGCACAACTAATCGAGTAGTGTGTGCATCTACATACGCTCATAAGAATCAAAACGAGACTAGACAGTTACGCGATAGTCCAATCGAAGCTATGCGCTAACACATTATAAGTAAACGAATACAAATTGGTCAGTACCCAGAACGTATATACGTAATAATGTACCAGTATAAAACACATAGGTATAGAGTATATAAGCCATCAGTTACCATCACACGTTGACCGTGACTCGTCGGCAGCGTCCACGAATGTCCAAAAACGACCATAAACGACCATAAATAAAGCCACGCGCGGGCTAATGACTCCATAACTGAAATTTACGTCCATCAATACACTCCTGTTAAGGTTGGATCATTTGATGTTTTAAAAAAATTTCAAATATAGAAACTTGTATGTAGAATTATCCCGTTTATACTCTTAGAGAAAGTCGGCCATTATTTTAAGAATGTGACGGTAATGCGTGTGTCAGAATAGAGAATTTATATTTTAAGTGCGGGCGCTTTGTTGTGCGATAATTTAGACAAAGGTGTATAACATTATCTTCTACATCTATGCCAAATTTCATCGAAATCCATTCAGGCGTTTAGACCACAAACATCCATCCATCTAAACTTTCACATTTATAATATTAGTATGATACTAAAATTATGATTTCATTTTTTTATTCGATGTTTAAAGGTTTAGACTAGACTATCGCATAACTGTTGCGTTTGTCAATTGTTTCGCAGTCAATTCAACTGTTTTGCACGACTTAAAATCTAGTAGTGTGTACCTTCATATATGCATATAGGAACCAAAGCGAAACTAAACAGTTGTACCATAGTGTATGTGCTTTAAGGATGAGATGAGGTTGAAGTTTGACATGATTAAAATGTAACGAATGGACATAGTAATCTATACTATTATAATAAAGCGTAAACACACTTCTTTGTTGCCGAAGATGACAGCAATTACAGCATATTTTTTAATCATTCTTTTTTTAGTACAAAGCCCTACATACGTCACGCTTTAGGCTATATTTTCACTTTCAATTTCAGGGGTAAATTTTGGATAAAAACCATAATGTGGGAAATTTCAGGGGTCACAATTTCAGGGGTTAATTTTGAGGAAAGAGACCATAAGTTGCTGCCAACATCAAGAAAACAACAACTAAGGTTTATCATGTCATGTCATTTTGACATTTACTATTAATAGTTTGACAAATGTAAACAAAAAAATAAAAACCTAATTTCATGCGGATGAATCAACACGGGAATACCTAGTCTTTTATAACATCAGTTGTAACTTATAAATGTAGCTAATTTTGAAATCCTTTACGCGAATATCCCTCGCGCCGAATCCATACAGTTACAGTGGAAAGTAATATTCGAATAATAAAAAAGAGAGCCAGATCTCTCCCGCTGTAGTTATCATAGAAAAACGAATTAAAAAGAGCGGCCTTCTAAAAGTATGGTTTCGGCAAAGGATTGGATAAAATGATAAAAATGAAATATGATGGCTGCCGTGTGCGTTAGTGCTGGGAATGATATGTCGATATTTTCAAATTTTTATCGATAAACTATAATTTGTAATAATTAAACTACAACTTATAGTATCAATTAAATATTGTTTTACATAACACATGCAATTGTTAATTAGACACAAATTATAATTCTTTTCGTATTCTTATGTCACCAAATAAGTCAATAATTGCTTCTAATGATCTGGCACAACACTACACTATAGAGGACATTCTGTCAAAATGTTGAAGCTTAAAATGTTAATTATATCATTATCAGCCCCAGTGCTTGAGAAATTAAGGAGTAAAGGTTAGTATGGTATAGGCATGTAATGAGGAGGGATGAATCGCATGTAACAAGAAGGACGTTAGTTATGAATGTGGAGGTATACCGGTAGAGGAAGACGTAGAAAGAGATGGATGAATGACGTGAAAGGTGACATGATCAAGGGAGTAATGACTAAGATGACGTATGGTAGAGTTATTTGGAGGGCGAAAACCCGGTGCACCCTACGAGAGTAGGAAAAGGTAGGGGGAGATGATTATGAGATATTCTAGAAGGTAAAAATGCTGTCCACATAAGAATTGTCTGCTTTTATAAATATGGTTATTTTACTATTAATAATTGGTTAGGTTAGTTCATAGATTTTTTTCTTAAACAACCTTCAAGAAAATAAATGTGCTACCAAAAAGTTTACTTCTTCAATATATTCTGATAGCTTTGTTTATAAATGTGAAAGTTTAGATGGATGGATGGATGTTTGTTAGAGTTTGTAGCATAAACGGCTGAACGGATTTCGATGAAATTTGGTACCGATGTGGAGGATAGTCTGGAAGAACACATAGGTTACTAACTTTCTTTTTTTTCACGCGTACAGAGTCGCGGGCGAAAGCTAGTATATTATAAACATAATTTTATTAACCCATCGTATGGGTAAAGACCTTTAGTAGCATAACGCATACCAGTGCCCGAGTGAAAAGAATTAAAAAACTACCGCGATGCAAATGGGCTGCAAAAAATCAACTTCGATGCACCGAAACCGTCAAAGTAACGTTATTAAGGCCCCGGCTTTGAACGTGGATTATACTCTGTGCTCCGTACAGACTTACGTTCCGTTCTACGTGCAGATTTCACGGAATGTAACAAAAAATGAAATCGACGAAATGTGCGAGGAAAATTAAAATCTTCTATTAATGATTCTTATAATTCTTTTATTCGTTATTTAATTCCAAATGGCGTAGATTTAATGGGATTTATGAATAAAAATGTGTATATCATACTAATGTTATAAATGTGAAAGTTTAGATGGACGTTTGTAAGAGTTTGTAGCCTAAACAGCTAAACGGATATGGATGAAATTTGGCATAGATGTAGAACATAGTCTGGAAGAACACATAGGCTACTCACTTTTTTTTATTCCACGCGGATAGAGTCGCGGGCAAAAGCTGTCTTATACAGTTATTGGTTTTTGTAGTTTGGAACGCCAGTGGGGGAAGAAATTGAGAAAAGGTTATCGTATTATGGTCATATTATGCAGATATAATCACATACACAAGAAAATATAAGATTTAATGTGGATGGCTACAAAAGTAAGAAAGACCCATGTATGTATGGATTGTGTGAAAGAGGATATGTGAATTCAGATATTAGTTGAGAGATGTATGTAAAGTGTACATACTATGCAGATCCACCGTAGAGACAAACTCAAGTTAATGTTTCACAGCGAATAAATTACAAACAGATAATACACAAAAAGACGCATCGAAGTATTAAATCCATTTAAAACAGTGTCTATTTCATTTTTAATATTACCATAGATTCAACAACCCGTCTAAATTTCAAATAGATTTAATATCTTAGTAAATAACAAGGCGGTGTTCAACAAACAACCGAAAAAAAATGGCAGACGCCGCTAAAAAAAGTGGCTTGTCTACAGCTAACAATAGTCTTTGCTTCTCTCTTGTCCCGACAAAGAAATTACCGATGCTACCAGAGATAAATAATATTTTTCATAGCCATCGTTCTTTGACTTCTGTTTAAGTGATAAGATTACAGCGATTCTATCTTACCAATATCATAAATGTGAAAAATTACATGGATGGATGGATGTTTGTTAGAGTTTGCAGCCTAAACGGCTAAACGGTTTTACATGAAATTTGGCATAGACGTATAGGATAGTCTGGAAAAACACATAGGCGAATCACTTTTGTTTTTTCTACTTCCACGCGAACGGAGTCGCGGGCGAAAGCTAGTATAAAAATATTTTCAATCACTCTAGAATCTCAAACATCAGCCTTTTTTTGGTCCTATAACTAAAAATAATTTAGTAATAATCAATATTGTAATTCATCTTACTAATATTATAATTACGAAAGTTTAGATGGATGGATGGATGGATGTTTGTTAGAGTTTGTAGCCAAAACGGCTGAAGGGATCTCGATGAAATTTGGCATAGATGTAGAGGATAGTCTGGAAGAACACATAGGCTACTTGCCTTTGTCTTTTTATTCCGCGCGGACGGAGTTACGGACGAAAGTTAGTTAAATAATATGTATTTAGTTCTAACTACGGTTAGAATGTAAAAATGTTAGCACGTATGAGAGGAAAATCACTCACAATTAAGAAAAGAGATCATTTTACTATTTTTTAGTTTACCTTAAATGTATCATCTGTGCATATAAAAGCCAGATAGACATACAAATGAGATTAGATAAAATGAAAGGACCTAGTGACGTCATAAAAAAGCAACTAATAATGCAGCAACCAAAAGTGAACTTAAGTCTTCCACAATAAGAGCCTCCTTCGATCGCGGATCAGCAATAAAATTACAGCAAAGCAAATATCCATTCCGCTTCAGCTTATAAAATCGAGTCGTAGCAATCTCTACCCGCTACAGCTTGCCGCTATCGCTTATACCTTGGGAACTAATCCGAGGGAGCGTTGAGGGTACTTCATACGAGTTATTAGCTCTTTTGTGTAGTGCTCTTATGTTTAACGCATCGGTAGCGCCGCGTGGGACTTGCATTTGTTTAGCTGCCACTATTGTTGTATTACCATCGATTAGTTATTGAGCGAAATTTGTTGCTTTTTCTAGATTATGAATACGGGAATAGACTTGGAAAGCGATTTTAAGAGCTCTTACATTCTTCGTGTTCATTTTTATGAATCGCTTTTCATTTTATGGTATATTGTGAGTAAAATTGTTGCCTCTTTTGTTTTCTAAAGCGTCATATTTTAAAAGTAATCGATGTGATCAATTACTACAGATTTTTTAAGTGTTCTTTAGCCTTTTTCCCTATGTATTTTCTGCACAGTATGTACTCTTCCATACAACTCTATCTGCCGTCGAATCTGAATTTACTTACGGTTTACGGATTTCTTTAACATAGTCACATTTCTTTGGTTTACTGATCTGTAAAGAATATTATAAATGCAAAAGTTTAGATGGATGTTTGTTAGAGTTTGTAGCCTAAACTGCTGAACGGATTTCAATGAATTTTGGTATAGATGTAGAGTATAGTCTGGAAGAACACATAGGCTTTTGTTTTTTATAATACCAAGCGGAAGGAATCGCGGATGAAAGCTATTATTAAACAAAATAATCGATATGTTCAATGATTACAATTTTTTTCTTTTTCCCTACGTAATTTCCACACAGTATTTACCCTTCCATGCATTTCTATGAGCCGTCATAAATGAACACACAGTCTTACGCATATCTTTAACATTATCTACAAATTTCTTTTGTTTACTGATTTAAAAGAAATAAAATATGAATTTTGATGTTTTTGTCTCGTAATTATCGATACAGTTTTCGACCTCAATTATTCAGATAACGTTCAACTGTCGAAACAATTATCACACAGCAATAGATAACAATGACATTGTCAACAGATCTGCTAAATTGCTAACTACCGGCATCTGCCGCGCTGTCAACTCCCAAAGGGTTTTGGCGCGCTTTTTGCATCTGTCAAGCGGCCATCTTTGTCTGCGGCCAGCATTTACAATTTTACGCACCATTGATTACATTTTCGTTAAATTAAGCGAAAGCAATCCGTTTATTTTACTGTTACTTGGGCAGATATTTGAGTCAAAAGTAATTGGTTGCATTTATTGTTTTCTAGACGTTGCTTTTGTGTGCATAATCAAAACGTTGTTATATCGATTTTTAATTCCTAATTATATAAGAAACTATAAAAATATATGTCCTATTAAAACTGTATTTATTTACTTAATAAAAAATATAAATTTCTCTCAGACTAATTACTTTTTCGTTGCATTTAATCAAAACTTATAAAGCCGGAGTCACATCGATCTAAAATTCTTAAGATTTGACCGGTTTACATACATACAGAGAGCCAAATCAGCGAACCCAATGAATTTCAGCTCTGTTTGTTGCACTGGAATTGTACCGGATATTACGATAAAAACAAAGCCAAATCATCCCTAACTTTCTATATCATTAGCTTTCGCACGCGACTCTGTCCGCGTGGATTTACACAAAAACAAAAGTGAGTAGCCTGTTTTCTTTCAGACTATCTTTACGTTTATGCGAAATTTCATCGAGATCCGTTTAGCCGTTTAGGCTACAAACTCTAACATCCATCTAAACTTTCGCATTTATAATATTAAGTATGAAGTATTACCAATTTAAAGGAATTTTTAATACTTGAATTGTTAACTCAAAAATTTTATTAAGGGTTACCATGTGTGGTAACGAGCCGGCGGCTCTCTTTGATCCTTAATTACGCGTTTCCGCAAATTCGGACCGCGTTGCCATATCACCAATGCACCAATTAAGTATTGAATTTTTAACTGGTAACACAAACCGGTTATCTTAATTAATGGGTTTAACTACAGCTTGTCGATTACATTTTTACAATGAATAATTTTATTATTTGCGTTATAAATTTTTGTACTAATTAGTGACTGTATTAATCCGTACATTTTGTTTTTTTTTCTCTGAATTTTATTGTCATTAGTTTTGGTTATTAATCGTTATTATTATTATTGCTCTCTCTTGCATACCTATCGATTTTTAGTGGTGCAACTAAGCAGTTGAATTCGCTGCGAAACATTCGACAATCGCAAGTTATACGATAGTCTAGTCAAAGTGTGTCCGCTCTAAAAGTTGGTAACATTGAAAAAAAAGAAACCATAGATTATAAAAGATCTTGCCTGTCAAAGATTAACTTATCTTCAGTGAAAGTTAATAACCAGTAATCCAGGGTACATCGTTAAAGTGTGGATATAATCCCGAGTTTGTACGGGGGCGCGTAATTGCTAAATCATGTAACCCCATAACTCGGGGGTGTTTGTGGTCCTAATATGTGTATATTATATTATAGGGTTGTTTGACAAAGCCGTAATTATGATGTATACTTCAAAAATTAAGATCATAAAATATGTTGAACTCATGGACATCGCAAGTCGATGTTTTAAGCTACTAATAGTATGGTCTAATAAATTGATTTTATTTCTATATGTACATTACATTTATCTTGGATGAGCTGGTTTTCATCATGATGATGATCAGTGATCCTGATGATCCTGATGATCAGTCCTCCAAAGCACTGATCTGATCATCATGATGATGATCAGATCAGTGCTTTGGAGGACCAAAACCCGGTGCGCCGACCCTACGGGAGTAGGATAAGGCAGGGGAGATGATGATGATGATGAGCTGGTTTTAAGTATGAGTATATATGTCTTTAACTTGGTGTTTCACAATGTGTATACTTATTAAGTAACCTACGTGTTCTTTCATAGTATACTCTACATCTATGCCAAATTTCTTTGATCCGTTCAGCAATTTAGGCAAACTAACAAACCGCCATCCATCTGAACTTTTGAATTTACACTAGCTGTTGTTCGCGACTTTCTCCACGTGGAATTAAAGAAAAAGTTATAAATGTATAGTATGTTATTGAAAGATTTTTTTCAATACATTATCACCATCACCAGCTCACTATACGTCCCCACCGAGGGGCTCGGAGCCTACCCTAATACGGGGTGACTAAGCCATAGTCAACCACGCTGGCCAAGCGGGTTGGTTGACTTCACACATATCTTTGAATTTCTTCGCCGATTTGTGCAGGTTGCATCACGATGTTTTTCTTCACCGTAAGAACGTCAGGTATGTTATGTACATATGAAAATTCGAAAAATCAAAAATCACATTGGTACATGGCGGGATTTGAACCCAAGACCTGTAGATTACAATTCAAGTGTGCAAATAAAAATAAAGTATAAAACGGTAAGATAAAGGTATAATACTCAAGAAGTAACAAATAAGATAGTGAAATATATATTTAGCGGTGTTCAGTTATTTTTTAACTGTGTTTAAATAAACATTGTCTAACCATATTTTTTGAGGTTATATTCTAATATTAAATTCAACAACAAATAAGCAAGTTTTAACCAAAAATCGTGTTAAAGTCGATCAATCTTGAAACCATTCAATACAAGTAGTGTTTATAGTCATTAAATAACTACAGTGCATTTGGTTATTCCCATAAGTCCCTCACGAAGCCCGACGGAAGGTCCCTGAAGGCCCATTATAATCCCAAAGGGCCTCACATCTGATAGGTCCATAAAATTGGTGCATTTTACCACTTGTTTAGATTTTTATAGAGACGTGCGGTTTTTTATTTGGTTTTTTTGTCTTGTATTTAGGGTGTGCTTTGTGTTTAATTCAGAAGTCATGTTGTTTTTATGGTAATAATAAAGTTAAAAACTATTAAATAAAAATAAGATATATTACAATGGTTTGAACACTTGACTTGTAATCCACAGGTCCTGGGTTCGAATCCTGTCGTGTACCAATGTGATTTTCGATTTTTCGAATTTTCATATGTACATAATTTACCCGACGTTCTTACGGTGAAGGAAAACATCGTGATG
>NW_013526582.1:1295719-1308900 GCF_000836215.1 Papilio polytes | reverse complement strand
TTATTAGGGTAGGCTCCGAGCCCCTCGGTGAGGACGTATAGTGAGCTGGTGATGATGACAGGGAACTGTGATTATAAAACAATGTAAGACATACAAAATGAGAAAAAGATAATAAAACCCATTTGTCTAAAGCCAAATCAATATTTCTATCCACAAGAATAGTTAGCAACAAGCTGTAACTTTGTAAATTTTTCTTATTTTTTGTTTATATTCTTTCTATTTATAACATCGTGTTAATAATTTTTTAATCAAATGATTTCTAATCCGTTTCAGACATTCATTTGACTAAACATCATCTACCTTCCGTACTATTGACATCGCTAACATTGACAGTTATTGTACAATATTAATGTTGGTAAAACGTTAAATAAAAAGCCACACCATTTAGTAACATAGCGCATACAAAAGGTATATTCCGTCAGCTTGTGATGGGGTAATGAAGTAATTACTCAAGTCCCTCTCCCTCCGACAGAGGGCGATATGTCCTCAGAGAGTATCCCCAATGATAATGCCCTTTGATGACATTTGCTTTTAATAGAACGGTTATTTGCAACTGTCAAAGTATGCTTTGGCTTTTAATTTAATGTCACTTTAGTCTGTCACACTCAGAAATAAACTTAGTATAATAAAACTTCACTAAAGGGCTCCTAAGTGTTAAACTAGGCATATGATTCCATACAAAAAAAAAGCAATTTATTTTCTTAAGGATTTTATTTAAATTACAAAATTGTAAATTAAAACATCAAATTAGAATTTAAAAATTAAAAAGAAAAAGTCAATTTAAAAAAGTAACTAACTTTTGTTTAAATAAAACTCGATGTTCGAATTTCAAATTTGTAATTTGAAATTGGAAAAGCTCTGACACGAATCAAAAACCACCGAATCGAAAACAAACATCTCAATTCAAATTTCGAACCGGCTTATTCTGAATTCAAATAGACAATAGTATAGCTGAGAGGCGCATTAGAGATTTATAAGCGTAGCGCACACTTAGCAGTTTCAAATTATTAATATAATATTTAATTTCATCTTCATAGAAGTGATCATTTGAAACTTTTCGAATTGGGTATTAATTATTTAAATGTTCTGTGTTTTATTCATCGGAAGTCGAAGTTTAGTAGTATGTTTAGTTGACATAAGTAAGTTTCTGATTGGCGATTATTAATTCAAAGATATTATGAAGTAGAACAATGGTTCATCGTAATTGTTGTATTACGTTCATTTCATACTTTATTAAAATCTTACATTATCTTTACTGACAATGATAGTTCAGTGTGCGATGATCCTTAAAGAGCTATTACACGACCGGTTGGCCAAATGGCGCGAAACCCGACCCTCTCCTCCGGTCCAAACACTGGGGCGGGGACGCCGTCATAGATCAAAATGTTTTTACTGTAGAGTGGAATGTTTATATTTGGCCAAGCTTTGTTTTTTTTTTAATCCTAATATTAGATTAAATGAGAGAAATGCATTAAGGGTATATTAGTCTATTTTTGTACGTATATCACTTTGTAGAAGTAATAAGCAATTATTAATCTCTCAATAATACAACGACCTTCTTATTTTTTATGGGGGTGCGCAGAAAATGTTAATATTCAACTAACAGACATTTATGCTTATAACTTTTATTTTAACCTTACAAACATTTCAACAAAATCCTTAGAGAATAATTAAAACTCTTTTATAACACTGATAATTCATGAAAGGAGGTTTTAATCGTCGGTTTATACTCTATGACACACGGTCCAGCTAGGCTGGGCGCACATCGCCCACGGGACGCGTAATGGCCACCGAGCTAATGGCCCCGACACATATTTTCAATTCATTCCACTATTAGCGTCTGAGCGCTGCGGTTTATTATTGTGGATCAATTTTTATTATTGTTTTTATTTGTCCATTATCTAATTAAGTAAAATATAGAAGTTATAAGCCATTAAAGTTTAGAATTGTTACTGTTAACATTTATTAAACTTTTCTAAAATATTATAAATCTCTTTAATCTAAGTATTTTCTTTTATATCCATACATACATTCTTAAAGTCACTAACTTAATAATTGTCACGTAATAATTTGTAACTCCAAAATGTAATAATTTTAGCCACTAATTTCCACATTTCACGCTAAATCTGTCACATTATCAAATCCATAATTATTTAAACTTAGAGCGGGCGTACTCCTTTGACTAAACACAAAACTGTTGTGCGATTGTCGATTGTTTCGCAGCCAATTCAACTGTTTAGTTGCACAAAAAATCGAGTAGTGTGTGCATCTACATACGCTCATAGGAATCAAAGCGATAAACAGTTGTGCGAGTGTAGTCAAAGGTGTGTCCCCGCTATATGAGAAAATCTAATTTGACGTTTTTCTGTTTACAATTCGGTCTTCGATTGGAATGAGACATCTCTATATCTTCCTATCTCTTTACGATCTTCTGAATTCGAAATTCGAACGACCATCTGCCGCCACAATGGGCACTTACATGTGCACTTGAAATGCTTTTTTGTAAATGGAATGTCACTTTTAAAGACAATCTAATTTGAACTATGATACGTAACTAATAAGGTCGATATTTGTAAAGTATTGAAGATTTTATTCTCCCTCTTTTTTATAAGGATTAAGTATAATGAATCGTAAATTCGATCTTTGACACCTTTTTTCATTTGGAATAGAGTGCGTACATTTCTATGATTGTATGAGGTTAAAATAAAACATGTTCACAAAATTAAACCATATGTCCGATGTAGTTGGGTTTAAATTTCTTTGTATATCTTTTTATAAAGTGAAATTAAGATGCTACCAGTGATATACGAATTTGTATTTTATTACATGGATAATAAAATGGCAAGGAGAGTTCAATTTTATGTGTAAATTAAAATGTGTCTAGCGAGCTATTCGTTTCTGATTTAGAGGGCTGTGAATAGGGTTGCCAAATGAACAAAATAGTCACTTTAAAATAAAAACAATATAAGTGTTACCAAGTTTATTTTTTTAATTCTTTATAATAAAACTAATGTGCTTTTCATACGCATGTGTTAATTAAAAAAAGTCTTGTATTTATCTCCCAAAATATATACTAAGAGACACCTTTAGTGATGAAATCTAAGTGCAGAAGTTAGTATGTTAAATAATGGTCGATTCGAATTTTATTTAATTTTTGACAGCCCTATAGTGAGTGAATGATTTTTAGGTCCATTAGTGTTGTAATTGTGTTGATATAGGGACCATATTCACGCAAGGGTCGGAATGATTTACTGATCTTTAATTTGGTTATTGCGTTAGTAAACAATATTGCTTACTCTATGATTAGGCTAGTGGAATGTGACGTCATTTGACGTTTTACCTCAGTAAGATTTTTTTATTTCTTCTTTTATTAATTTAAACTATATAAACCGTTGTAAAAGAATGTTCGAAGTAACTGTTTATCTTGTCCTTTTACTTTATTGTTGAAATATGGTAAAATAAATAAATGACAACCGTTAAATGGCCTATTCGAAATTTAAAAATCTAGGCGTTGTAAATTCGCCGGGCAGTTTGTCGTCGCTGCGGTGAAGCGTTTCCTGCGCGAAATGACGACGCGCGCGGCGCTAAATGGACCCGCGGTACACAGATTAAGTTAAATACAGAGGGTACATTTTAATACGAAGTAATTACTTATTGTGCTCATACATTATAAAACTTTACCAAGACTAGTGACAACACAGATTTTTCAGATAAGTTTGTTGCTTTTGTTATCTGTATTCATTCTTTCTCAAGAAAAGCTTTTGCACAAATAGATAAGAGCAACCAGGGATATGCCAATAGAAATTAAGTAAATTACGTTTACCTTATATGCATGAAGCCATTTATCACCGCTTTTATGTGCTAATTATAGTTAGATTTATATAATTACTGCACGGATGTGCAGTCAACCGCATTATAGGAACATCCATTTAAAGAGTAAAGAAGAAAATGAAACCATGTAATTGTAGTTAAGGGAAGGCTGAAAACCATCTAGGCCTTCAGTGATAAGCTGGAGCGTTCTCCTTTTGGCCAAGAATTTTTTTTTCTGTATTTAGAAGAAAAGAATGAAGTTCGTTTTTTAAAATTGATATGTTGGGTTTTTTGATGAGTTTTTTTTTATAACATGTAACACTCTGATTTAAGAATATTTTACTCTATGCAACAGGCTGGCAATAAGCAGGCGCGCTGAGGCGAGCGCGGCGTCTGCAACGCGGTGATTTCCCCGCGGCCCGCCGCCAATCACGTCGCCGCAAGATGGCGGGAAACGGAAAGGAATTCATTGTGTAACCTAACGTCAGCTCTGAAGAATAATTGCTCTGAAAACTGTGGCGTGTAATACAAAAATACTTTTTTGAAGTTTTGTCTTGCATTATTTTTAAGGCCCTTCGTACATGAATCTGCGTTTTTTTTAACTTACGCAATACAATCTCATCGTTCGTTACGTGACGTCAACATAATGGTATAATATTGCCTAAGCCATTTAAAGATAACATTTTTATATGTAAAACTAATTTATAAGAACCGACTAAAATTATTATTCGAATAACATTATTTAATCTGTTTTATACAGATTATAAAAAGAAAATAAAATTTCCAAGGTTCTCATTTCAATCAAGCGTATATATTTTGCTCAGGACTTTGATTATAGAAAAATGGACTAGGCAAAGAGCTCTCCGATTTACTAATGATACACAATCACGCGTGTACAAGTCATATTCTTTTTGCACACTGTTTGTGCGTTTATTAACGCTTAATCACTAAAAAAACACAAATCAAGTGTACAGTAACAAACAAGTTGAAGTTTACTTCATTACTTGTTTCTCCGTATCTACGTCATCATCGTCCCTTCTGTTTTGACATGTCCTGTCATTTGAAAGTCAAAGACCGAGGTGGAGGGGAACGAATGACATTTTAGCGCAATGATTTTTCCATTCCACCACACTCACGAATGACTGCGTTCTCATTTGAGCAATGCCATTTGACGGCTGGGCCTTTGTCATCTCGGAGTGAAAAAGCCCGCCATTTTTATTTGTTTTCGCGCGCATTGGGGACATTGAATCTTTAGATAGCAACCTTAAAGGTTCGTGTCAACACTTTGTTATTGATTTGTTTTATTATAAACTAGCATTCGCCTACGACTCCGTCCGAATGGAATAAAAAACAAAAGTAACCCTTTGTATTATTCCAGACTATCCTCTACATCTATACCAAATTTCATCAATATCCGTTCAGCAGTTTATGCTACAAACTCTAACAAAGATCCATCCGAATTTTCACATTTATAATATTAGTAAGAAATAAGTTAAAAATAAAAATAAATACCATGTTATCAATAAAGATTAAGAACACGCATATTGGATTATGCCTTTGCGATGTAGCGGTTTTAAAGTAAAACTTAACTGGTACTTAGCTGGCGACAGATACTAACTTAAAAACTTTAAGTAACTGCCCAAGATAATAGACAAGGGGATAGAACAAAAATTTGCGAAAAACATTTGGCACAAATCTGTAATAATTTTGTCAATGATGTTACAAGAACACGCTTTTATTGCTAGGTTACGTGATTTCGGTGTGTTCCTTGGAGATCGCGGAACCTTCGACTATGTCACTTGAGGATAGCCTCGGAGGGGGTTTTAGTTGTTCAAATCCTGCATAACCCTGCCTTCCACCAGAGGTTAAGGTATCTTTGGAAGATTTCCCCCAACACACAAAAATAGGTCTCTTTACGTACCATATATGCATCTTCCTCGTTGTCCTACTCGCGTAGGATCGGTGCAATAGGTTTTGTACTATATTTCCATAACAATAATTAAAAATCTTTCTAAACATAAGATACGATATAACGTCAAAACATCGACAAATGCTATTACACTACCAGCGAAACGTAAAACTTTACTAATCAAAGTAAAAGGCGAGAGAGAAAAAATCCCAGAAATATAACAGCAACGAAACTCATTAATATTTATTGGAAAAAACCGTTCGCTTCGAATGTTAAACAATTTCTGTGTGATGTCAACTTAGGTGAAAGATACGAACGTTGACAAAGCTATATTTACCATCGATATATATAAAATCAAGCTATTATCAACTCTATCACAATGACATAAGTAAAATATTGTTTCAACGATATGTAGATTCATTTCCCAGAACGTGTTCTAAAAACAAATTTATTTTGCGATCGAATTATCAACTTCGATATCATATTTCGCCTTATTCCCTTGTCATAAAGTGTACAATATAATACACAGTTGATTTAGAACCGCATATTATATTTGTTGTTTATGATAATAGCATTTTTCATATTAAAAGTTGAGGCGGAGTCTATTACAATACGGTCCCTAGCTGAATGTATGGTGGAAAAATGACGTTAAATAAATAAGATGTATTATTGAAAGTCTGTCAACACTGTTCGTCACCGGTTGGGAATTAACTGTTCAGTGAAGTTGAGAACGCAAATACGAGGGAGTAAATATCTTGCTAACGTGATCAACAAATACTAACTCGTAAGTACGTGTGGTTTCAGATAGTGAACAGAATTGATTCTTTAATTTGAATTAGTCTTGCTAAAGCTTATGGATTGATTTTAGTTTATTTTTAATATTTTTTTAGGAATTATAATTTTTGAAAACTGTTATAAATAGAAACATGTTAAATTTCATAGTAATGGTAAATTATAACAAATAGATTTAAACAATTTTACATTTAAAACGTTGTAATAACAGTGTTATTAAAACAGTCATGTTTGTATAAACACTTCAAACACTTTTTTTTAAATAAATCCATAGATAATAAATCATGTTTTCTGCCAGTGATGTGTAAATAATATTTTTCACTAGTTTTCGCCCGCGACTCCGTCCGCGTGGAATTAAAAAAAACAAAACTGGGTAGCCTATGTGTTCTTCCAGACTATCCTCTACATCTATACCAAATTTCATCGAAATCCTTTCAGCCGTTTAGGCTACAAACTCTAACAAACATGGATCCATCTAATCTTTCGCATTTATAATATTACGAGCTGTTGCCCGCGACTTCGTCCGCGTGGTATTCGAAAACATACAAACTATATAAATTACAAAAAGCTAGGTATCCCTCCGGAACCGGACATTTCTCGGGGATTGTCCCATGTGTACTCCAGACTTTGTTTTATATCTGTGCCAAATTTCAATAAGATATGTTGAACCGTTGAAGAATGATCGAGTAAACATTAAAAAACTAAATTAATGAATCCCACGGGAACCGTAACTATTCCCGGGATAAAAAGTAGCCTATGTGTTCTTCCAGACTATGCTCTAAACCTGTGCCAAATTGCATCGAGATCCGTTCAGCCGTTTAGGCTACAAACGCTAACAAACATCCATCCATCTAAACTTTCGCATTTATAATATTAGTAAGAAGTAAGATAGAATAGTATGATTTAAATTAAATACGACTTTCTAGTCGAATGACTTTTCAATTGTTTAAAAATATCGTAGAAGCTACGTAGGTGCTACGAAGCTACGAAATCCGTAGTTCAATAAATCAATAGACTTTTAGTTTAATTTATCCTAATTATAAAAGCTAACAGCGTATATTAATAACAATGTGGAACTTTTATCATCAATTGCAACACATACATATACAAATCCGAAATAACCCATCAGCAAATCAAACGCTCAAAGCGGCTCACGACAGAATTAATCACCGAGCAAATCGTACGGGAGTCAAGAAACCATTAAATAACCATTCCGAATTTTATGAGCCTAACAAACTTAATAATACAATTAAAACATCATCAACAGCACAATTTTGAACTCTATCACCATTGGATAAGGGTTATACGTATTTGATCATGAGTAAATAATGTCGTGTACAATATTTAATCACCTACAAAGAGCTTCGTTGAATTGTATGCGTTATTCAGGACTACATACACGTATTCAAACCGACAAAAGAAAAAAAGCAATCTTCTCAGATTGGCATTTGGGGGCCGATGGTACAAAAGAGGGCTCCCTTTTGGGGGAATATTGTTAGTGAAGATTGAAAAGCGTTTTGTCCTCAACATGTTATTCGGTAATTTAGTGTTGCCATATAATAACGAGGGAATGAACAGAACCATATGTGACTCCTTGATTACTTGACGATTATTTAAAATGTCCGCAAAGTTCGTGAATTAGGAACCCTCTACATACAGGGAAAGCTCGCGATAGACGCTGTTTTGACAGTTTTAACAGTGTTGTTTGCCTACATGACTGTGTTTTATAGTTTGTTTAAATAAGATATACTGTGTCTAAATAATTTAGATTAGTTTGACAGTTCATTGCAAATTTAGTAGGGATATGGGTTCTGTAAAATCAGTCACGAATCTTATCGATTTTTATTCTTGTTGGAATCGATAGATTTATAGTTATAGCTTATGAATTAAAAAAACACTGTTTTTTTTTTCAAATTAATAATGACCATAACAGATAATGAGAGTAAATAAATGTTTACTACCACAGCCGTACGTAATCGAATTGGATTTCGCTATTATTTCTGTCATCGCTAAAATCTCTACACTATAATCAATACTAGAATTGTCCTATAAATTAGTTAATAAGAAAATAATAATTTTAGTTAAATTCGATAAATTTTATTTAAACCGAATATCGATAGTTCATAATTGTTCGCTGCGTGTTTGATTCGTCACTATACCTGTCTATTAAGTGAGGAATTTACCTTCATATAAATTTAAATCGATACTTCATGCGTCATTTATCAAAGTAATATATTTTATTTGGACAAACTATAACGATCAGTTGAACTGTACGATTAGGTTTAAGGTAAAGTAGGTTTAAATGGGTTTATTATAATGTCTAATTTCTATTTAATTCGATTGTATATTTCAATATTCAGAACTGTACAATGTGGCTATAATCATGGATTACAAGTAGTTCAAGAATTTGGGAAATCAAAGTATGTAATCTATACTATTATAATAAAGCGTAAACACACACTTCTTTGTTGCCTAAGATGTTAGCAATTACAACATATTTTTGAGTAATTCTTTTTTTAATAAAAAGCCCTACACTTACGTCACGCTTTAGTCTATATATTATCGCGCCATTAAACTGAGGGGGTAATTGTTTTGGATAAAAACCCTAATGTGGGAAAGAGACCATAAGCTGCCAACATCAAGCAAGCAAGATTGCCAAGGTTTGTAATGTCATGTCACTTTGACATTCGTTATTGATAATTTGACAAATGTAAACAATGAAATAAAATTTTCATAATTCCATGCGGATGAAGCCACATGGGAACAGCTAGTATAAATAATAAAAGTGTATCTACTTCAATGAAGTTGCAAGTTTTGTTTTAAAGTCTTTATAGAAATCAAAAACCATTTCCCAAAGTGAGCACGTTTGATCGAACGCGTTTCGATTCATAAAAATCCTTTAACAGATTAAAAAAAGGCAAATTGAAAATTTAAACATCAAAAAAACAGAAGGCGCATCGTGCTATTGCGTCCATTCATTTCGAAATTACAAACGTCAGAGCAAATTTGAAATCGGAATCGAAGCTAGGGTTACCATTAATCTGGAAAATCTTTATAGTTTCCCGAAAAAACGAATTTAACTGCAATATTATTTAAAATGTAACTAACTATTGTGTTTTATTTATTTTAACATGAAGATAAATTTCCACAAATAATGTATTCATACATGATTCGTGTTATATAATTGCTTCTTAATTGGACTAGATGGCGCTAATGTCACTTTAGAATACGCTATTATTTTTAAATCTGTAGAAAAATTATTGTTAATGTTTTAGTGTTACGTTACTGTTCAATCATATTCACCCCAGCCGAGGACGGCGAGTGTGTTTCAGTTCTTTGGCGGCTCCAATTTGTCTGATTGACGCAGCCGGCTTCGATTTTCAAACGGCCTCAAAGACTTGCCCAGTTCGGGCTGCGTTACGTTACAAGGGCAATATAAATGGGGCATGAAAGCAAACGACGGAATTGCACATAGAGTACATATCTATTCCAGCATCGGTATGTAACATTCTGTGTATGGGTTTGTGTTAGTTTTACTCTGTCATAGAGCAACAAATAGTAGAGGCATCAGTTATACTTGAGAACTATCTATTGAGTAAACTGCTTTGATCTCTTATTTGATATCGTTACTTCATCATAAATGCAGCAGTAAGAGAAGGCCACCTTGAAATTGCGAATTCAAATACTTATAGCGTAAATACAACAGCTTTATATTAGGTTCTTTTTCGAGTAATAACAGAATAAAGAACGAACCAGACCAATTTTACATTAAACTTCGGTTTGCTTTCAAACATCGAAATTGTTTAATCTGTACGCACACTACACAAAGTTAAACAACGTGTCTGGAATCTGAAATCACTTCCAACATCGACAAAGGGAACGAGATTACCATCGGACTTATCCCTACATTGTTCTCTACTCGTGTCGCTCCAAGTAATGGGATACGCTTTAATGAATACTTTCTTATCATTCTATCAAACCATCAATTGTTTATTTTATCTGTATAGTAAGTATAGTATAGTCTTGTTTTAGTTTCGTACTAGCTGTTCCCGTGCGACTTCATCCGCATAAAATTATAAAAAAAATGTTTTATTGTTTACATTTGTCAAATTATCATTTACAAATGTCAAAATGACATGAGATGATGACAACCTTGCTTCCTTGATATTGACAGCAACTTATGGTCTCTTTCCCACATTAAGGTTTTTATCCAAAATATTTACTCCCTAAGTTTATATTGTTATAATATATAGCCTAAAGCGTAGCGCAAGTGTAGGGCTTTTTATTAAAAAAAGAATTATTCAAAAATATGCTGTAACTGCTGACATCTTAGACAACAAAGTGTGTGTTTACGCTTTATAATAGTATAGGTAACAAACTATGTAGAATTCAAAAATGGCTAAGGCAAAGCATCTGTAGTTCCTCTACTATTGAGGATGTCCTTGAGCGATGAGATCCTCGGTGTTCACTCCGCTCGTTTGTCCCCTTCTTGTCTCGATTGCTTTTTTAACACTATACTATTATAATAAAGCGTAAACACACACTTCTCTGTTGCCTAAGATGTCAGCAATTACAGCATATTTTTGAATAATTCTTCTTTTAATAAAAAGCCCTACACTTGCCTCACGCTTTAGACTATTAACGCCATTAAACTTTGGGGGTAAATATTTTGGATAAAAACCCTAATGTGGGAATGGGACCATAACTTACCAACATCAAGGAAGCAAGGTTGTCATCATGTCATGTATTTGACACTTGTAATTGATAATTTGACAGATGTATACAATAAAATATTTTTTTTATAATTTCATGCGAAAGAAGTCACCCGGGAACAGCTAGTTTTATAATAACAGTACTAAAGAAGCTGCTAATAAATCGACTAAAATCTTTCATAAAACTTGGATACTATATGTAAATTTCTTGTTCCATATTTAAAGTTCTTAAGGTTGAATAGGACGGTTGATAAGGGACCAAGGGGACTTATTCCTCGTGATTAAGAGAAGGCTGATTAGCGTATAATTACTTAAAATTTACTCCGGTCTTACTTTCTTACGACTTGAGGTCCGGGTGGCAAAGTAACGATAGGTGTATTGAGGATACGACGGTTTTATTAATTATGATTTTCTTATTTTGACTGTGAAAAATGTGTGTTTGGACGTGATAGACGTAATCAAGTGATTAAAAATGATTTCTCTTTATAGTTAACTATGAAAAGAAATTACAATAAAGTAGTGTCGCTATCACCTTTAAAAGGACAATTTTCAAATCTATACATGTAATAAATTTTTAAATTAAAATTTATTATATTATATATTTAAATTTAAATAAAATTAGAGTGTCCATTTGTACTATCAAAAGAAAAATTTTAGATTTCGGAAAGATGATGCATTTCCGTTCCTAAAAATGACAATCAATGAGCGTGCGTGTCGCAAACGTGTCGTACGTGACGAAGTCGCGGGTAACAGCAAGTTGTTAAAATATGTATTTAAAGATTGTAAGGATTATCCTCATTAAGCTTGTGGTCGGGGGCGTTGGGGAGAGAATCCGGGTATGATTCAGCATTTAAATGTTAAGCAACGCCCGCCCAAATTTGCGGGAGACAAGCATCTCGCCCAGGTACTGTCGCGCACTAAAACATTACATATATTAAAATAAAGACAAAATCGTAAGTATCCAACTAAAGAACATATTGTCTTCCCTTTCATTCCCTTTAAAAACAGAGATAAAATCTTACGATAAATAGAATACGAAGAGCTTGTGTGTAAATGAAGTGATTCAAGAAAGAAACAATCCAATATAGCATAATTGCTTTGCTAAATCTCTAGAACATGAGTATTGTTGTTTGATTGGATTTATTCAGATTCCTATTGAATACTGAGCTCCGTTTAAAAATTTCTATTTAATAATATATTTGCCCATTAATTACAGTTAGACTTTTGACCGCGACTGTACTCCATATTGTAACTTTCCTACACCTTTGAGATATTCTTCTAAAGAGCATGAATAAACTCTTACAGCGCAGCTAAATGATCTTGATACTAGTAATTACGTACAAAAATCGAAAATAATAGCACCTGCTATAGAGTTTTTAACTTTACTAAAAATTAAAAAGATAACTTAAACTATAGATCTAAGCATAAGTTTAAACAATATAAATAGAGCTAATCAAATATGCAACTTTTCTGTTAAATATATGATATTTTTTTCTCTCATTTCTTCTCTCCTACCTTATCTTATCCCGTAGTGTCGGCGCATCTGGTCGTCCTCCAAATAACTCTATCATCCGTCATCTCAGTCACTCCCTTCTTGATCATGTCACTTTCACACAATACATCCATCTCTTTCTATGTCTACCACACTCATAACATGCCCATACCATGCTAACCTTTTACTCCTTATTTCTCTTTCTTTTTTGTCTCGTTTATTAACTAACATTTACCACAAGTAGAAGAGGTTTTGATACCTCATTAATAGTAAGTAACTACAGTAAATTATTTACTGATTATAACTGATGTATCATGACTCAGAGCCTACCTTAATATAAATTAGGAGTGACTAGGCCATAGTCAACTACGCTGGTCCTCTGCAGGTTGGTTGACTTCACCTTTGTAATATAACACAAATAAAATATGTCATCATCATCATCATCATCACCAGCTCACTATACGTC
>NW_013526582.1:1285468-1295570 GCF_000836215.1 Papilio polytes | reverse complement strand
TGTAGATTACAAGTCAAGTGCTTAAACCACTGAGCCACCGACGCTCTTTATAAAATATGTACATGAATAAAAGAAAGTATCAATTCCTTTCAGTCGGTGTCGCAACTCCTTTTAAATGAAGTCGAGTCGCCCAAATAAATAAACTTGCCTTGAGAGAGACTCGCTAATTACCTATAGAGAACTTATATGATGTCTGTTTGTTTGTGGATCGTGCGCCAAGCCCGCCGGGTGGCCCCTTCATTAACTTCAACCTAAAGTAACTTTAATTTCTTAACTATCTCTTAATTAAGTAAGACTTTATGTTATAAGTAAATTAAGTAGAATCTTTTAAAATAGCTTATGGCACGATTAAAGACTAGCTGTCGCTCGCGACTTCGCGTGAAAAAAAGTAATAATGTAGCCTATGTTACTCACTGATAACGTAGCTTTTTGTGAAAGAATTTTTGAATTCAGCCTAGTGGTTGAGTTATTCAATACATACAAAAGTACAAATCTTACTTCTTACTAATATTATAAATGCGGAAGTTTAGATGGATTGATGGATGTTTGTTAGAGTTAGTAGCCTAAACGGCTGAACGGATCTCGATGAGATTTGGCATAGATGTAGAGCATAATCTGGAAGAACACATAGGCTACTTACTTTTTTTTTAAATACACGCGGACGGAGTCACGGGTGAAAGCTAGTCTTTTTATAATATTATTATTAGTAGAGTGAAGACAACGAGGACAATTTCAAGTGACAGAACTCTCCGAGAGTCATAGCTTTTAGAAACTAGGCGTTTGTAGTCACGGGATGAATTCTTGTGGGTTTTAATCACACGTCTTTCCAGTTATTGCGATTCATCTTTGTTGAGAAGTCGCGATTGCGAAGCTGCCAGAAGTTCGCGCGACAATCACAACGAAATAGGTCGCATCACAACTTCGATGCTTGTCTGGTGTTTTAATAGGTTTTTTTAAAGTTTCTTTACATTAATTAAAGTAATTTACGAACAAACAAATATGTGTGTTTATTATGTGTTTATTTTGTATCAACTTTTTACGCCGTATCAAAATATTTGCGTACTAAAATATGTTTTTTATGTCAAAAATAAATATACAAGCTGCATTGTAATTGGAGGAGGCTTTTACCCTTCATGGGGTCCATACAATAGGAGAAAAAGTGTGTGATAATGTTATTTTACAACATATATTGTAACATTTGTATATGAAATTTATTAAAGCTAAATAAATAAATAAAATTTCCTAAAGCTATGTATCAATTCTGAACTCAAATTATGTTTTAACCCTTTTCTTGGTAGTGTATCTGTAGAGATACATCAATTTTTTTTCTAAACACTTTGGGTCATCAAGGTTAAGTGCTATGAATATTATTTTGATATTCGAAAAAATAAAATTCTGCCAAGTTAAGGGTTAAAGGCGTCCGCACACCTGAAACTAATCGCAGGACTACTTTTAGTCTCGTTTTAATTGCTGTCAGCTTATATGGAGGACACTGCTCGATTTTTAGTAGTGCTAAACAGTTGTATTGGCTGCGAAATAATCGACAATCGCACAGCAGTCGTGCGATAGTTTAGTCAAAGGTGTGCGCATGCTCTAACAATTCCTTTTATAAAATCTGGACATGTCATTAACATTACCGGAAAACATTTAAAATTAAAACTATTAAATTCCAACTGGCACACTACAGTAGCCATAAAATCTAAAATAGACAAACACAAATTAGAAAACTGGCCACAAATAAAAAAGCATTTCACATTTTCATTTTAATTCAAATAAGGAGGTAACTCGTTCGAGAACCGGCGATCGAGCGGGAAACGGAAAGGGCGGGAAATAATTAGCCGCGTCCCCGCGTAGCCCGCGGCCAAAGGAAACTACGACGTACAGCCAATCTCGACTGCGCCGACTTTATTTCTGAATGCATTCATAATTCCCTTTTTAAAGTCGGTTAGAAAAAATTCTATAAGAGTTGCGTTTTATTTAAATTGATACTCTTTTAACAATAAAAATGTTACATTGTTCTAATGTAAGCTATAGAAATTAAAAGATCATTTATTGTTTTATTAATAAAAAATTAAAATAATATAAATGTTTTGAAATGTAGTTAATGATGCTATGATAAGAGCAAAGTGTAACTTTAGTAAATCAATTGAATTAAGTCACTTATTATTATCAAAAACAACAACGAAAACGTTTTTTTTTTTCGAACAACATATCAAAATTGATATATTTAATCTATATAAATATATACAGTAACCTTATGTCATTCGATAAGGGAAGGATCCGAATTGTTTCGTATATTCGGTCACGTACGCCATTTACGTCGCTTTCTATTTCAGATGTGGCAACATCTAACGTCAAAACTAGGGTCACCATGTTTTAATTTCACCAAGACGTTTTTTTGAATTAAGATTGAAATGCATAATATAGAAGCGGTATGTTGTACTGTTATAATTTAATGCACATATTTTTTTTCTGGCTTAAAAAATTTAAAACGTTTTAATCATGGACAAAGTTTTTTACTTGCACGTAAATGACAAATAACAAATATAGTTACCTCTTATCTTTTTAAATTCTATTGTAAATAAACGATAAAACTCATTCGATTGTAATTTTGATACTTCTACACTTCCTTATTATCAGTATGGAGTTATTACCAGTATAAAATCTTACAAAAGCAACGTAAATAAAACAAAAAGGAAAAGCTAATAAAACTCAATATATCTGAATTGAGAATAACATGGTGGGCCTAGTCAAAACGAAAAAGAGAAGTCTGTCACAAAATGGCGCATTATTATCTTGGCTAATAAAAATTCAGCGCGCGAAAATCCCCGCGCCGCCATTGGGCAGCGGTCCCTTGGGCGCTCGCCCCATTGGCTGACAGTTTATCCCATTTTCAAATTAACTTTCACTGTCTCCGTACTTAGGCGAGAATTTATTTATTTCATTCTCATTTTATTATGGCAAACAGTGGGAATGATATTTAAATAATTTGGCAAACAACTGCCATATTTTCATTATTTTTCACGTAATTAAATGTCGTGTCTTGATTTTATAAATATTTTCATTTCAATTTACTTGTGTTATGAATATATTTATTTCTTTTGAAGGGTCTATATCGTACTTAACTAACCAAGCATAATTTAAGAATAGTGTGCGAAAACCGTGGCATTGAGTCCTCTGTATTTTTGTAGAATTATTTTTTCAATTACTTTAACAAGCGAATATTCATCCAGACAATAACAGGGTAAACGAAAAACCCGCGAATGGCGCGCCAAATATATCGTAATAATAAAACTAGTTTACGAGCGCCGCTTCTTTGCCGCGCTTAACTCGTGCGCGTTCATATTTGACGTATAAAGCGCGGTTAATTTGACAGTTGGTCTATTGACATCAGAATTTTTTAATCTGTATTTACAAAACCAACAAACTTTGCGAACAAATGCATTGAAATAATACTTTTTCATGTGAAAATCTCGAATTAAAATTCTTCTTTAAATTCCTTAATATTACGTTTACAAAATAATACAATTACTATATTCTTTAATACAACTTGTAATTCTTAAAGCGCGCGCACACCTTGGACTAAAATATCGCACAACTGTTTAGTCTCGCTTTGATTCCTATGACCTTATATGGAGGTGCACACACTACTCGATATCTAGTTGTGCAAAACAGTTGAATTGTCTGCGAAACAATCGACAATCGCACAACCGTTGTGCGATAGTTCAATCAAAGGTGTACGCCCGCTCTTAAAATCTCCGTTTAATAAATTAACAATGTCATTTTGACATAAACAACAATACTTTTATCCAGTGTCAGACAAAGGATTCCGAAATTGAAATAAAAAAGATACCGTATTCTGTACGAGCACCAGCCCATAAACTAACACCTCTGATTTACCTAAAGCCTTTTACATTACCGACTAAATTGGAAGGGGGTGAGATGTAATTCCACCCCCTATAAGGGTTTAAGGGCGAAATTGCGCCACTGGAGGTAATTTGGACGCCAAGCCGAGGATGGAGTTTCTTACACTTTTTCTTTTCACTGTTCTGTGTAAAGATATTTTAAATTGAATATTCGATTTGAAATTGCGAATCATTTTGTCGGATCAAATGTTCTTGCTTTTCTTTGTGTTAAAGATTTGTTTCCTATAAAGCCCGCCATACACGCTCAGTATTAACTGACGAGAGAAACAATTACGTTTTTTTTCTTACTTAGTTACTACGTCATATTTGTTTTTCTCTTATTATTTCTGATTGCGTTGTATTGTTAAGGGTTAGATGTTATTTTATTTTAAGAGTCTAATTTTAACTGTTTAGTTAGAACTGATCGTCTATAGCGGGCTTAATGAATAAAAACATTACTTTTTTTATTTTCATTTGAATTTACCTTAACTAAATGATAATTTACATGACAGTAGTGATAATTTTATTATGAAACTAAGTACCTGTGACTTCGTCTACGCAACATTAAGATTAAAATATAACATGGCCGTCGATGCCTGCTATCTTTCAGTGAAAGTCCAGTCAAATACGGCCCAGTCGTTTCGGAGATTACCCGGAACAAACGCGGCTTATGGACAGACAAACAGACAGATTTTTGTAAATGCGATTTTCGTTATCGGCTACGCAAATACATCGTCTGCCCGAAATGTGGAATTCTTCTTTTGATATTACAAACAGACACTCCAATTTTTAACATGTATAGAAGATCTGTTAACAAGACGACGAGACAATGGAGACATAAACCAGAAAGTGTTAAGACTGAATGTGGATGGCTACAAAGGAAGAGGAAGACCGAAGAAAGTATGGATGAATTGTGTGAAAGAGGATATACTTAGAAAGGAGTGGATTCAGATATGACGGCTGTAGGGATGTATGGAGCACATACTGTGCCGACCCTGTAAGGGATAAGGGCAAGTTGATGAGAAGATCTGTTAATAAACAGTATTAGTAATTTAACTAAAACTAAACATCAACTAAATCAAAACTAAAATGAAACGCTAAACTCATACGTCTATTTTTACATTTAATCATTTTAATTTATCTATATCAAGTATCAAAGCTATTAATTTAGTTTAGGATCGGTTTCCCAACTTGTTATAATCTATTGTTGCAGTCCATAATGATTACATTAAAGTTTATTTGAAGAGCGGCAGTGAAAGTGAACGGCGGTACAAAATACAGCGCACGCGGCCCTACTTGGTACTTTGAGTGGGTAGAGTACATAAGTTTGATAGACACGGCAAATAAAATTATTCTAATATTGTGGATATCTATTCTTCTACACTACAAGGAGAGATTTGTATTTTTGTATTATAATAACTCAAAACCTACTGGGCCGATTAGAAAATATCTTCCGCCATTAATAGGCCACATTTTCTTATTTCAAGCGGACTTTATCGCGAGCAATGCTAGCTAGTCTATGATAAATAAGTACAAATCTTTAAGGAAATATGCTCTCAGATAGACACAGACCAAATAAAGAAAAATAACCTTAACATTCTTAACTAAAACTAAATACACATCTTACAGAGCACAATGACTTGTTAATTCAAAATCAACGAAATGCTTAAAAAAATGTACCTATTTTTGTTAAAGTATATAAATAACATTTCTATGTATGAATTACCATTAGATTAGATACAATTTCTGTGCACTTTTGTTTTTCTGGTCAATGATAAGTCTAAAAGAATTTAAACTCTAACATTAGGGTGTATTCACACGGGCGCATATTCGTGCGTTTCATATAATTAGAGCGGTAACGGGCGGCGCGTGTCGCTCGCCGCGTACATCACAAGAGCTTCCGAGTAGCTTTTATAAGAGCTTTTAGTGTTATTGTTCTATTTTTTAAATATCCCATTATCAATTTGTTACTTAGTAATATTATATTTAAAAGATTGATTTACCAATTAAAAGTAAACTCGACCGTAAAAATATAAAATTTTAAATTTTGTATTTTGCATATTTTAGTATCTGTGAGACATAAAATATAATTGAGACATCTCAGTACTATCTTTCTTCCTAATATTATAAATACGAAAGTTTAGATGGATGGATGGATGGATGGGTGTTTGTTAGAGTTTGTAGCCTAAACGGTTGAACGGATCTCCATGAAATTTGGCACAGGTTTAGAGCATAGTCTGGAAGAACACATTGGCTACTTTTTATCCCGGGAATAATTACGGTTCCCGTGGGAATTATTAATTTAGTTTTTTAATGTTTCCTCGATTATTCTGCAACGGTTCAACATATCTTATTGAAATTTGGCACAGATATAAAACAAAGTCTGGAGTACACATGAGATAAGCTTCATCCCCGAGAAATGTCCGGTTCCCGAGGGATATGTAGCTTTTTGTAATTAATGTAGTTTGTATGTTTTCTAATACCACGCGGACGAAGTCGCGGGCAACAGCTCGTATTAAATAAATGTTACTGATTATTAATACAATATATCGTCAAAACTCAAAACTAAAGACTTGATTCATGTTAAGAATTCTCAACATTCGTATCAATATTTTGGATTACATCTTACTATTATTCTTATTAAATTTCTTCTCTTCCCTTCATTTTTCTTTGACTTTCCTATTCTTTGATTAAATCCCAAAAATGTCAGTTTGAAAATAATAACTTTAAGTACATCATTGTATAACCAACACTTTTTCGCTTTTTTTTCTAATTGTCTTACGAGTATATAGCCATGTGTACACCTACTTCGGTTTAAAACCTAGTTTTATTACTTCATTATTCTCATTTGTAATTATTTATTAGTTTTAAGCTGTTTGGTGAACCTAATAAAACAAATAAATAAAAGAAGATAAATAAATAAATATTATAAATACGATAGTATAGATTTATGTATTTATTTTTATTTTTCAGTGGTAGAGCCCGCTTTAACATCTTCGCACGAATTGGCCGGCTCGCCCGGTGTAATACCACGACCACATAGAAAACAGGCGTGAAGTGGAAGTAATTCCGCGTACAGTCTGATGAGTGTGGTGCCGGAGGCCTAATTTTAGTCCCTTTCCCTTTCCACCCTTTTCTTAAGAGAAAGGATGGGAAGGAAAACTGGATTTGACGGTGGAGGAGACTCATAGGAAGGGTAAATGTCCTTTTAATGTGCGTCTCCTCCGTCAATTAAGGGTAGGTAACGCATCTGCAATTGCAAATGTCTATGGGCAGCGGTCGCTTTCCATTTCGGTGGATTCAGGAGGCCGCTTGCTCGTTTGCCACCTTATGTTATAAAAAAAAATATATGTATGGATGTTTGTTAGAGTTTGTAACCTAAACTACTGATCGGATCTCGATGAAATTTAGCATAGATAGTATAGTTTGGATTAACATTGGCTATTTACTTTTGTGTTTTTAATTGCACGCGGACGTAGTCACGGACAGAAGCTGGTTTAAAGTAACACTAATACGAAACCTACAAGTTAAAACACTTAAATAACTTTAAAAATCTTTAAGTAACAATACGCTCTTCTTAATTTAAAAACTAAATCTCTAATGCTCTACTTTTAACGACACAAAGGCGCTAATCCGAGAAAAAACTCAAGATGTAATAGGCGGTATCTTCTAACCGTACACATTCTATCCCTGTTTGTTTCACAGAGAATGAGAGAGACGGCAATACGACAGTTCCAAAGGTATACCAAACACCCTTGGAATAAACATGTAGATTATGTTACAAAATAATGGCACAGAAAGTGTTTCTGGTGACACTGATGCGATCCGATAACGACGCCGTATTCTAAGGACATTCCCGCCTTGATGAACTAGTGATGTGCTTTGATTGTATTTTTATTCGACAAACTATTTCTAATGAAAATCCAAATTTTTATATGGATGGATTTTTATTGGAGTTTGTAACCTAAACTGTAGAACGAATTTCGATGAAATTTGTCAGAGATGTAGAACATGGTCTTTCACCATCCAAAAGTTATGTTAAAAATGAGTAATGTAGGTTACGTTTACTGTTTTTTAATTCCGTGTGTTCGAAGTCGCGAGCAACAGCTAGTCAAGTAATAAATGCGTAAGTACGATTTTACTAGCTGACAAAAGAGCAAAGTTTCCCTTTACTAGTACTAGCTTTCGCCTGCGATTTCGTCCACATGGAATAATAAAAAACAAAAGCAAGTAGGCTATGTGTTATTCCAGACTGTCCTCTACATCTATGCCAATTTTCATCGAGATCTATACAACAGTTTAGGCTACAAACTCTAACAAACATCCATCCATCTAAACTTTCGCATTTATAATATTAGTAAGATGTAGGTTCGAAAGGCAAAGCTTTGTGCGGGTTTAAAATCTTAAGATTGAAACCGATTTTGACAACTAAGATGTGATTAGGTTTAAATTCTTTCAAGTATCAATCAAATCAGAAAATCATACTAATATTATAAATGCGAAAGTTTAGATGGATGGATGGATAGATGGATGGATAGCCTGGAAGAACATCTATATGTTCTTCCAGACTATCCATCCATCAGTAGCCTATGTTACTCACTTTTGTTTTTTTTTTAATTCCACGCGAACGGAGTCGCGGGCGAAAGCAAGTCTTTTTTAAATATCAACCAATATAATTGTTTAATGTTAAAAATCATTTTAAACTCATGAATTGAGGTTGGTGCACATCACTAGAGTAAATTTAAAAAAAAGTGTCATTGTAATTGCGACATTAGCTACCCTTATCTCTTATCGTGCGTTAGAGCGAATACAATGTTTTGTAAACGTATAAGAGATTAAACGATTATTCAGAATTTAAAATAACAAATGAAATACTTTAAAGTACATTTTCTCAGAATATTGCGTATTTACGTTTCTGGATGAAGAAATTCAAATGTGTATTTAAAATCTTACTAATATTATAAATGCGAAAGTTTAGATGGATGTTTGTTATATTTTGTAGCCTAAACTGCTGGACGGATTTCGATGTAAATTGGCATAGATGTAGAGGATAGTCTGGAAAACACAGGCTACTTATGTTTATTTTTTTAATTTCACGCAGAAGACTGGCCACCGAGGAAAATTTTAATGGGTCAAATCCACGAACTATACCAGGAAGGCTTTCTTTCAAAGATATCCCTCATACCAAAATCTTTACTAACCATATAAAGTCGCATCGCTAATCCTAAAATTAACGCATGACGTGTCTAATCGTTTCTAAGATCTTACAAGAAGCATGAACATGAACTCAAGTGGGTCTAATGCGTATACGTTAAGTGGTGACAACAATACAATGTGGTACTTTATCGCATTACAATCACACCTCGATGGATCATCAAAGCTGGACTGGACAATGCTTACGTAATACTTGCGTAGCTTCAATGTAAAGGAATAGTTACATGGTACAGTTTAGTAACGCACTAGCTTTCGCAGGTGACTCCGTCCAAACCGATTAAAAAAACAAAAGCAAGTAGCCTACGTGTTCTTTCAGATTTCTCTATGTCTATGCCAAATTTCATCGAAATCCGTTCAGCCGTTTAGGCTACAAACTCTAACAAACATTCATCCATCTAAACTTTCGCTTTTGTAACATTAGTAAGAAATAAGATTATAATTTATTTATTTATTTATTGTAAAATAGTTTCGATCCACTACTAACGTAGTGGCCAGACCTACGTTTTTATAAATAATAATAACAAATATATATTTATCTTTCTGCCTACCCTAACCTATATTTACTGACATAAATTTCATTCATTTACATGTCGAGTTCAGTTATTTATTAAGTAATTACTTAAATTATTATTTACATGTTTTAATACGATTTAGATAAAATAAAATTAACGTGTTGTGTGAACGCACCTTTAAAACATCACAGAAAAATTTCAATATGAAGATCCCGGATTAACGTTAACAAGGGCCAGGAGCCAGACCCGACAAAGCCTTTGTTATATATTGACCACCGTAAAGAAATAGAGCGCATTAAAACTCCTTGAGAATACAAAGACTGGCCTTATGCAATACTGTTATGTTGGTACTTAACACGACTGGACGGTTTTATCTTACAAAACAAAATACACTAAAAACAAAACAAAATGCACTAAAAACAAAACAAAATATTCTCAAAAAAAAAACAGTACACTAAAAAGTAACGAAAT
>NW_013526582.1:1262617-1285415 GCF_000836215.1 Papilio polytes | reverse complement strand
GCACGCGACTCCATCCGTGTTGAAAAAAAATAAAAGAAAGTAGCCTATGTGTTCTTCCAGACTATCCTCTACATCTGTGCCAAATTACATCGAAATCCGTTCAGCCGTTTAGGCTACAAACTCTAACAAACATCCGTCCATCTAAACTTTCGCATTTATAATATTAGAAGTAAGATTATAATTATTTTATTCATTTTAATATATTTATTGATTGTAAAATAGTTTCGACCCACCACTAACGTAGTGGCCAGACCTACGTTTTTATAAATAAAAATAACAAATATATATTTATCTTTCTGCCTACCCTAACCTATATTTACTGACATAAATTTCATTCATTTACATGTCGAGTAAATAACTGATATTTTATTAAGTAATTACTTAAATTATTATTTACATGTTTTAATACGATTTAGATAAAATAAAATTAACGTGTTGTGTGAACGCACCTTTAAAACATCACAGAAAAATTTCAATATGAAGATCCCGGATTAACGTTAACAAGGGCCAGGAGCCAGACCCGACAAAGCCTTTGTTATATATTGACCACCGTAAAGAAATAGAGCGCATTAAAACTCCTTGAGAATACAAAGACTGGCCTTATGCAATATTGTTATGTTGGTACTTAACACGACTGGACGGTTTTATCTTACAAAACATCACTATAACCTAAAAACAATCAAAACTAAATGTATTACTAGATATTTAAAAACAAACTAGTTACTTCACAATCTAAATGACAAATTACTTTAGAGTGACTTTCGTTACGAAAGTTTTGTAGTTATCGTTGGACCAAAAAAACGTTTATAAAATGTGTAAAATGTAAAAAAAAACTGCATATAAAAGGAATATTGAACTTACCGTCTTTACCGAAAAGAGTCTTCAAGCTTTTTTTTCGAAAAGAAACCAAGCATCATGCTTCTAAGCCTTAATTCAAAATTATAAAAAAATACAAAACAATTCAAAAACAAGCAAATCTTTTAACGTTTACACTATAAATTACAAATAATTAACAACGACCACAGAGCTTAAAATTAAAACCGTTTTTCTTTTTCAATGTCACAGATAAATAATTAAATACCCGCCATCATGAAACAATGACGTCAACCGAAGTTGGGGGCGCTAGTGTGCTCTGTAGAAAAGAAATATGATCAAAGGCGAGGCATTTTCATACGACGCCGATATAATACCACTATTAGAAAATTGGATTTGCCTCTTATGATTGACGACTTTGCCGCCTGGATATGTCTGTTTAGGTTTATATTTCAGACGATTATTTTAATAAAGATATTAAAAATTATTTCCTCAAAATATCTACATAAAAATATGTAATGTGAATAACTTAATAAACTTCTTTAAGTGTTTACAAGTTGATTTAGTACTTTTTACTTTTTTTTATAACATTTCATTCAAGCAAAATACCTAATTGTCTACCGCTTTTATCCAAAAGCAATACGTATATGAAAAACCTTGTAGTTTTTTACGTCATAGTTTAAATAAATCATTGCTTTCGTACAAACTGACACGTCTCAAACAGTGGATATATGGAGGTGCTACTTAGCGGATTCTTAGGGGTTGAAGTTTGAGGGCTGAGGGCTGAGGGCTGAGGAGGGCGCGGTGTATAACCGAGATGTATCACCGTATCACGAATGATGGAACCTTAGTAATGCTTGGCAAGTATGGAAGACACTTTTTAAATTATCTTTTTATATTTTAAATTCATTTTAAATTATTTATTTTCATTCAGATTTATTCATAGATTTTTCATCTATCCATGAATATTTCTATTAATATAATAAAGTGTAAACACACATTTCTTTGTTGCCTAAGATGTCAGCAAATACAGTATATTTTTAAATAATTCTTTTTTCAATAAAAAGCCCTACACTTACGTCACGCTTTAGGCTATATATTTTAACGCCATTAAACTTAGGGGGTAAATATTTTGGATAAAAACCCTAATACGCTAAAGAGACCATAAGTTGCTGACAACATGAAGTAAGCAAGGTTGCCATGGTTTGTCATCATGTCAAAATGACATCATTTTGACATTTGTAATTGATAATTTGACAAATGTAAACAATAAAATAAATTTTTCATAATTCCATGCGGATGAAGTCGCACGGGAACAGTTAGTACTAAATATGAAATGTGTTATGTAGTAATGAAACGAATCTTGAACAATTCGCTTAGTAAGCGCCGCTTACAATCTGACAGATGTAAAATTAATGGAATTACAAGTTTAAGCTTAGCCTTATTGATTTATAGTTATTTATGAATTTGCAAAGGTTTCTGATTAAATTAAAATAGCGAAAGAAAAGCTCTTGCCATTTTAATGTAGCCATCAAACACCGCTCCGTCAGTATTTTACACAAACCTGCAAATATAATAAAAGCCGCTCAGACTCCACCCTCATAACACACGCCGTATATTTAAGAAGATAAATCTATAAATCTTGTCTTATATACATTTTAAAATCTTTAAATTGTCGCATTTGTAGGTATACAATCCTAATATTATAAAGAGGAAAGATTTGGTCTTTTGGATTTTTGCATCATCACCAGCTCACTATAGTCCCCACCGAGGGGCTCGGAGCCTACCCTAAGTTAGGGTGACTAGGACATAATCAACCACGCTGCAATGCGAGTTGGTTGACTTCACATATCTTTGAATTTCTTCGCTGATACGTGCAGGTTGCATCACGATGTTTTCCTTCACCATAAGAACGTCGGGTAAATTATGATTTTTGCATGTAGAGATCTATGTAGATTAAAAAAAAAACTTATCTGTTTGTAATTAGGATAAATTTAGGAATTACAAAACATAATATGGTCACTAAAAAACTGTATATTGAACTAAGTACATAGGAGACTAAACTAGATAAGACTATGTTTTTGGTATTATCTATGGTTTAAACATATGTATTGTGTAGGTAAATTTATTTAGAAAAATCGTATAAAAAATTAATTCACAGTAGCAAAAAGATACCATAAAAGTGTTTACCAACGCGAATCAATGCGATCCGATTTTGGATTACATTGTACTGAACTACCCATAGACACGTCTCATTGACTTTCAAACATTATAAAAGATAAATTCAATTACAAATTAGGTTTTATCACCTTTAGAATAGAGATTATTT
This sequence comes from Papilio polytes, assembly GCF_000836215.1. Classification (NCBI taxonomy): domain Eukaryota; kingdom Metazoa; phylum Arthropoda; class Insecta; order Lepidoptera; family Papilionidae; genus Papilio; species Papilio polytes. The sequence goes on along the minus strand of NW_013526582.1, from coordinate 1,282,273 downwards.
CTCTATATCAATTTGTATTAAGATAATTTTAAATGTTTGTTGAATTTGTAACTTTAACTCAATGTGTAAGGGTTTATTTTTGTATTTTTTCTTGTTGTTTTGTTAAGTACTAGTGATACTTGTTCATTATAGTCCGCCACCCGCGGTGTTTGTTTGAAGAACGCCGCTTTTTTCTATCTACCTTCACTTTTGTTGATTTTTTTCTCTTTTATATTATTCTATTATCAAACGTGGACTAAATACCGAACATAATGAGTTTAAATATTGGATAATGTTTTGTTATTTTCGGGGGCTGTCATATTTGATTCTTTGTTGCGTATTTTGTGTTTGTTACAGTTTGTTTTCGCGAAATAAAATAACGATTTGTATAGCTATTGAAGCTGAATATTTAAGGGGGGAATATTTTATTTACCTTCTTTTATATCAGTTAGAATCTGTCCCACCAAATTGTAAATTGTCTGATAACCATCCAACGTGTAACATGTAATGGAAATATCGGATTTTGTTCCCTTATCTGAGTGACGTCATTAAGCTATCTGAGCTTTTATCAGCTAGTGGTGGGACAGGCCCTTAGAGTTATAAGTTTAAGCAAATAATAGAGTAAACAGTCTGTGATAGCTGAAACAAATTGACTTATAAAAGTAGAACGTAAGTAAATAATTTTTAACGGTTTTTGTTACAGAAAGTTAAAAAGCTCCTCCACTTCAAAATGTAAGTATTAGGAAGTTTTCCTTTCTAAGGAAGATCAATTTATGTTGAAAGATAGCTTTTACTATACCACTAGCTACCGCGGTTGACTCAAAAGTAAGTAGCCTATGTGTTCTTCCAGACTATCGTCTACATCTGTTCCAAGTTTTAGCGAGATCCATTTAGCCGTTCCGAAGTAATACGTAGTAACAATAAATTATTTATCTAAGCTTACGAATTTTGATTATTAATGAGATTGCATGGACAACACAAAAAATTGGAATTTGGAATTATAAAAATTGACGGTCAAAATAATGCTTTATTGAAAACTGTGCACATGTGGTGCCATCTGTATTACTACAATGTAATAATAAATTACTATCTAAAAACTTGTAATAGTGACATCTAGTATGTGACAGCAAAACCAACAATTTTTCGTGTTGAATTAAGATAGCATGCCACAAACAGATGGCGCTAATTAAAATTATTGTGTGATAGTTTAGTTAAAGCTGGCGTCCGCTTTAATTCGCCATTCATTGCAAATTTTTTCCAATGGTTTTTCTTAAATCTTAATAAAACACATTTATTTAGAGATAACTTCGTAAACTAACATGTAAATTACAAATCAACTCTTTTCGGTTTACTAATTTTCAAATTTTTCGGTTCCCAATTTTCTTCTATTATTCTCTTCTGGATTATTCTTTTGTAGACGTGCGCTGAGAGACGAGCTGTTCTTGTTTTTTCTTCAGATTCAAAATCAACCTCGTAAAGACCGAAGCGTTCACTGAAAACAAACACACATAGATGAAAGGAGACTACATGAGGCAGAAATGCGAATGTTAACATAAATGTGTAACACTAATGGATAAGATAAGAAATGAGTATATTAGAGTAACTTTGAGAAGCCTCAGTAGTAGAGAAGTTAGGGAGTAAAAGGTTAGCATGCGAGCATGTTATGAGGAGGGATGAATCGCATGTTACAAGGAGAATGTAAGTAAGTTCGTTATAAGTAGACGTAGAAAGAGATGGATGGAGCGTGAAAGGTGACATGATCAAAAAGGGAGTAATGACTGAGATGACGTATGATAGTTATGTGGAGGACAAGAACTCGCTGCGCCGGGAGTAGATAAGGAGAAAGATGATGATGATAACAGTAATAAAACCACAATTGCCCTTCGATCGTTAAAGATTTCTGCCTTAAACTATCAACATCTCATTGGGATTTTAAACGTTTCATAATAAAAAATATAAATCACCTAGAACCAGCGTTCCATTCAATATTGTCGATTAAACTCCAAACAGTGTATCCTTTAACTTCTGTACCGTCTTCTATAGCCAGTAACAAAGCGTTCAGATATCTTCTCATTGTCTCCGCTCTACTTTTATCCCATAAGCCAGTCTTTGTCGACCAACCATTCTCTGTTATGAACATTGTTGGATAATCGTAACGCAAGTTGAGGAATATACACATCTTGTATAAACCATATGGAGCACTCTGGAATTAGATAAATAATTAAATGCATTGAAAATACCTCTTTTTTATAATTTCAGTATATTAAGTCGCTAAAAATGTTAACTTGATCATGTTATGGTAGACTTAGATATATTATCTATACTTCTATACTATTATAATAAAGCGTAAACACACACTTCTTTGTTGCCTAAGATGTCAGCAATTACAGCATATTTTTGAATAATTCCTTTTTGTAATAAAAAGCCCTACACTTACGTCATGCTTTAGGCTATATATTTTCACGCTACTAAACCTAGGGGTTAATATATTGGATAAAAACCCTAATGTGAGAAAGAGACCATAAGTTGCTGCCAACATCAAGAAAGCAAAATTGCTATAGTAAGGTAATTGGTATTTTGACATTTGGAATTGATTATTTAACACATATTAACAATGAAATAACATTTTCATAAGTTTATGCGGATGAAGTCGCAGGGGGACAGCTAGTTAAAAATAAACAAGTAAAAAAAAATGAGAATAGCGCCATCTAGTTTAAATAAACAACATACTCTTAGCCAATAAGACGCGGATTGCTCCCATTGATCACCAAACACAATTTCTACACCCATGTCATCCGCGTACGAAGGCGAATGAATATTTTTAGTACTAGGTTTGATTAGGAATGTCGTATAATGGTTAATTCCAAGGAAATCCGCTGAACCTGAAAAAAACAATTAAATTAATAACACACTGGCTCTAATAGTTCTATTAAAATATCTTTTAACGTATAGATTAATAAAATATGGTATTTATACATATTTTAATAGTTACGTAATTTTCCAATAGATGGCGTTAAACAGCTTTTTTTTAATTTTATTTAAAATCACACTTTTCAAATCTTTTTTTAAAAGAGTAATGGTTGTCTAGTGTGCCATAAAAATAAAAGCATTGTTGCATCATATGGGGCTTCGCTTGCCCTGACTAAGGGACCTTTTAGTGATCACTTAACGATTGATTGGGAAGCAAATTAAATTCTTTAACTGTACATAGAGCTGTCCATAATTTAATTATTTTACGTTACATTTATTTACCTTTCAGTAACTTTATTTCTTCATGGCTTAGTGTTGGCAATCTGGATCTATAAAAGCCTTGTTGTTTGCTCTTTTTCTCTATGGTTTTTTTAACAATCGATGGAAAATCGCCATTCTTTGACCAAATAGGATCCAAATATAAGCCTATCTGAAAAAAGACGCATATCTGTTTTAATAAATTTTCACATGAAACGTAAAAGAGTAATTTATAAAAAAATCACATACATCAAATTCTCGATACTTTTCTACAGCTTGGACGTTTTCAGTTTTATTATTTAGTGGGTCTGACCAATTTATTGACATCGATATCCCAACAGATCCTGAAAAGTTATGTGAATTATAAAAAAAAAGATAAATTCAATATCATAATTAAAAAAGTAATATCAAATTCATGGCTTTACAATTACGCAGTTTACTTGTGAAAAGAGAATGACCAAGTATATTATTCGTACCAACAAACTAGCAACTTATACTGGTTGTCTAGACTGATTTATTTTATTTACAAAAATGTGCATGTATATATGTCAAAAAAACGCAATAAATACGCCATTCACCATGTTATTAATACAAAAATAATTTGTTGAATCTCATTAGCTATTTTCTGACAAATTACAGATTTAAGATTTTTTGTATTTGGTGGAATACTGAAAACCCTACTAATCGAGTCAGTTTATTAAGTTTTGTGGTATAATATGAAAACAAAGTCCATAATTGAATGGTCAAACTTATTTATCAAGATGGTACTATAACAATTACCTTTAAATTTCTTTTTAAATTCTTTCTCATATAACCTATAAACTTTAGCATGTGCCAGTAATATGTTCTTTGTACACTCATATTCACTAACACCTTTTGCATTAATTGCTGGCGCTAAAATAGTGTCACCGTATCCGAAAACACAGATAGCATTTGGTTGGTTTATAGTTATCCAATAAGGTACTTTATGTGCGTATTTATTGAAAACTACCCTCGCATAATCTACAAACCAATCGATAGATAAAGGGTTAACCCAGCCGCCTAGATCTTGTAACTTTTGCGGCAAATCGAAATGGTACAAAGTGATCATTGGTGTTATATTATAATGTAATAGTTCGTCTATCAGGTTATCGTAGTATTGGAAACCATGCTCGTTTTGGTCGTGAGGGAAACCTGGAAATAAAGGTAAGTTTATTAGTAAAATGTTATAATAATCCGGCTCGAAGGACCATGTCGGAGTGGACTATGAAATGGCTGTATAAATGATTAAAATTGAGGCGTTCGACAATTACAGTTTTTTATTCTGTATTGTCATAGACAAAATTATGTAGTTTTTTTTTAATTTGGTGTTGCACGCACCAACGGATATTTTCTATCTGTTGTTTAAACACTGGCTTCCTAATAGCCGCGTATAGAACGGATGACAAAATTTTTACGTTCGGAGTATAAACGTGGTTTTATTTTTAAGATGCAAAATTAAATGTCATTTCAGTATTCAACTGTTTGTTGTGACAAGTAATGTAATTTCTATTACCCTACTTGGCTATAATTGTTTAAAGGCCTGTCTCACCACTGGCGGATAGGCTCAGATAGCTGAAACAAAACCCGATATTGCCATCACATATTTGATAGGTTGGTTGTTATCAGACAATTAACAATTTGGTGGGACAGGCCCTAAATATTGTGTACTCTAAGAGGTTATTTATTCCATGCAGTATGTTGCGTTTAAAAATAATAAATGCGATTTATAATATGCTCAAAGACATGTCATGTTGTGATTTTCGAATGTTTGCTAATCTTACTTCTTACTAATATTATAAATGTGAAAGTTTAGATGGATGGATGTTAGAGTTTGTAGCCTAAACGGCTGAACGGATCTCGATGAAGTTTAGCATAGACGTAGAAGACAGTCTTGAACACATAGGCTATTCATTTTTGTTTTTGTCAATTCCACGCAGACGGAGTTGCGGGCGAAATGTACTCAATAATGTTTGATTAAAAAACCCAGTTTTTATATTTTTATTGTGTACCATTTTCTAATGATGAAACAATAGTGGTCAGTGAAAGAGATTTTTTTTAATAACATCGTTTTTTAATCTGTAAAACGAAGTCTTAACTCACCAGATGGCAGCACCCTCGGCCATGATATAGAGAATCTGTAAAAATCAACTCCAAGCTCCCTCAGTAATTCAACATCCCGTTTGTAATTGTGGTAGGAATCGCTAGCTACGTCACCATTCCTACCATCCGTTACCAATTCCGGATGATTATGTAAATATCTGTCCCATATACTTTCACCTTTGCCTAAAAAAGATATACAAGTCACAAAAAATCACGGATAAAATTTTTTCCATTTGATTAGTGATTTTCTAATAATCCTGTAGTTTCCTAACCTTAATCCCACTTCTCATTATTATTATAAATGCAAAAGTCTAGATGGATGGATGTTTGTTACAGTTTGTAGCCTAAACGACATAACGGATTTTGATGAAATTTAGTATAGATGTAGAGGATAGTCTGGAAGATCACTTTTGTTTTATTTAAATTCTACGCGGACGAAGTCGCGGGTGAAAGCTAGTTTGAAATATATTTTAGACGTAACTAATCTATGATTGTTACGTTTTAAATATATTTTATATGTGTTTTATCTTATCAGAAATAACACGCTAACATAGATTATATTCAGTTATTGTTAATTCCTTGGTATTATGGATAAAACTAGGTCATATTTTACCATTATTGATATAACTTCCCGGCGTTTCTTTCTATCCAACCAGTATTATTGCTCTTGGGTTTCTAAAATACATAATTACATTTATAATCCTAAGGCTGTCAAATTAAATGTTTATTTTGATTTATGACTAAAAAAAGTTAGTAAAGGACTTAATCATGTCATGTAAAATTTAAATCCTAATCCCAAATTACGATATACTAGCTGTTGCCCGCGACTTCGTCCACGCAATATTAAGATAAAAAAGTAAACCATAATATATCCGTCAATGTCAGCTATCCTTTAGTGAAAGTCCGGTCGGAATCGACCCAGCCGTTTCGGAGATTACCCAGAACAAACGCGGCTCGCGGACAGACAGACATACAAAAAAACAATGCAATTTTAGTTATCAGCAACGAAAATACATCATCTTCCCGATATCTAAAAAAATTCTTTTCATATTACAAACAGATACTCCAATTTTATTATATATATAAAAGATATATATTAACGGACATTTCAATTGGTACGTCTAGAATGAAAATACTGTTTTGTCCAACATGCCAACCCCATCAGCGAGTACAGATCTGGTAACGTATGCAAACAAACTAACATTAATTTTTAAATACATATCGAATAAAATCGTGAATCAAATGTCATACCATCGATATCCCATGCCCCTTCTACTTGATAAGCTGCTGTTGAGACGCCAAACTTGAAGTCATTTTTGAACCTCCTCTGCTTGCCGTCACTCCAAGCATCTATTGTTACAGCACTGAAGATGTCATAATAACACTGTTTAATAAAGGGGACAATGGACTGTTATCTCCTTAGAGCAAGTAGCCTACATATTCTTCCAGACTATGCTCTACATCTATGCCAAATTTAATCGAGATCCGTTCAGCAGTCTAGGCTACAAACTAGACTTTAACATTTATAATATTGGTAATATCTAAAATACTAAGGTTACTACAATCCCTAGAGTCTTAAAGATAACTCAAAAATGACATATAAATTTTTCATTAAAGGTTTCTTTGGAAATAAAACAAACTGTCCATTCTGTGAATGTTTTTTTATAAAAAAAAAAACGTATATAATTAGAATGACTTACCAAAATATCACAATAAAGAAAAATGATCTCATGTTTTTTTATAATTTATATTATTATAGATTATTTTTTAAAATTGAACAAAGAAACATCGAACTGTCTTTTCAATCCGAATAGGTTAAAAGCAAGTATTATACTAATCAATATTAATTAATTTCCAGCTGATAAAATTATCAATTACCAGTTACATTATCTTATACTTAAAATGCTGTCTGAGTACGATAAAGTAATTGGTAGTTTTTAAACTATTCTACTGTTAATTCAATACTAAAGGAAATTTAAGATTTAGTGGTTTCATTATCACCAAGAACACCCGTCCCCACCGAGGGTGTTAAACTTAACACATGGCAAGACATGTTAAAGATTGGAGGCGGGGTGAATGGAAAACGATCGATTGCGAATTAAAAAAATATATTTCTTTTTACATATTTATTATATAAATTGTCATATATCAAAAAAAGAACAAGTCAAAAATAAAAAGATAAAAAGCGTTCGATATTTTAAAAGTTGTAACTTACAACCTTGTTTCTTAACAGAGGGGCTCGGAGCCTATCCTAAGTTAGGGTGACTAGGCCATAGTCAACCACGCTGCACTGCGGGTTGGATGACTTCACACATATCTTTGAATTACTTCGCCGATGTTTTCCTTCACCGTAAGAACGTCGGGTAGATTATGTACATATGAAAATTCGAAAAATCGAAAATCACATTGGTACAGCGGGATTCGAACCCAAGACAAGACAACATTGTAGATTACAAGTGAAGTGCTTAAACTACTGAGCCACCGACTGACACTTTACTGGTTTGGTAAACCCTTAATTCGACAGAGTTTTTAGTAGCAAACTAATAGATTTTTTAAATCAGTTGTCCGTCACACTGGAGGCCATCGAATTAAGGGTTTTTTTTTATAACATAAGGTGGCAAACGAGCAAGCGGCCACCTGAATCCGCCAAAATGGCGAAGCGACAACTGCCCATAGACATCCGCGATCGCCAATGCGTTGCCTACCCTTGTCCGATGGAGGAGGAGACGCACATAAAGAGGATATTGCCCCTTCCTATGCATCTTCTCCACCGCCAAAAGGGCGGTAAAGAGAAAGAGACTTCAATTAGGCCTCCGGCACCACACTCATCAGACGAAACACGGAATTGCTTCCATTTCACGCCTGTCTTCTGTGTGGTCGTGGTATTACACCGGGCGTGCCGGCACTGCAGTGCTAAGATGTTAAAGCGGGCACTACCACTGTTAAATTGATAAAGGGTTGATTAACTTGGATTTTCAAGTGTAAATAAGTGTTATTGTCTAACGAAATAATTGTTCCTATAGTCTCATTCTTGGATTTGAAGAGTTTCAACATCTCAAGAAGCTCTCGCTGAACATTGCTAAACTGTTTTGGGCCAGATAAAAGGCTGTAATTTTCAAACCGCATGTTGTGAGGAGATTTTTCTTTGGAGTCTTGACCATTGGCTGTTTTAGACATAGGGTAACGCAGAGCTATGTTTCATCTAAAATATTTTATTTAATACAATACTAGCTGTTCCCATGCGGCTTCATCCGCATGACATTATGCGAATTTTATTAATACATTGATAGCAAATGTAAAAATTACAAACCTTGGCAATCTTGCTTCCTTAATGTTGGCAACACCTTATGGTCTCTTTCCCACATTAGGGGTTTTAACCAAAATATTTACCCCCTAAGTTTAATAGCGTGGAAATATATAGCCTAAAGCATGACCTAAGTGTAGGGCTTTTTATTAAAAAAAAGAATTATTCAAAGATATGCTGTAACTGCTGACATCTTAGGCAACAAAGAAGTCTGTGTTTACGCTTTATTATAATAGTATAGATGCATTAAAACATTTTTGACAAAGGAAGCCCTTAGATGTATTGATCTGTTATCTAATCAGTCGATAAGTTTAGAGTGTTTTTTGTATAAACAAGTTGTTTGCGAATGTTACCATTTATCAGATGACGTCTGTTATCTCGAGTGGTAACTGCAGGGGCCTGTTTTAAAGTGTTTTAACATTTTGCATACAATGCGAAAGTTTAAAAGATTTTTTCTTTTAAATGACGTCATCAAGAAACAAAATTTGTTGTTGGCAACTTGTCTTAATGTTAAAATAAAAAGAACAAATTATTCTTGAACTACTATACTATGCTTCTTTACTATTATAATAAAGCGTAAACACACACTACTTTGTGGCGTAAGATGTCAGCAAACACAGCATATTTTAGAATAATTGTTTCTTTTATAAAAAGCCCTAAAGTTACGACACGCTTTAGGCTATATATTTTCACGCTACTAAACTTAAGGGGTATGTAAATTGGAAAAAATCATTCATGTGGGAAAGGGACCATAAACTACAAGCTACCAACATTAAGGAAGCAAGGTTATTATGGTAACGGTAATTTTGACAATTGACAATTTGAATGTAAACAATAAAATAAAGTTTTTATAATTTCATTTGATGAAGCCACACGCGAACAACTAGTATATTAATAAAATAAAACTATGTTACGATTTTGTTCGAATCTATTAAATTGGTTTTAAAAATGTCCTGTTTCAATCCAAGCAATAACTGGCAATAAAAGAGCGTAGAGATTGAAGATTAAAAAATAAAACTACACATAGACAATTTTAACATTTTATTGTTTCGTTCAACGTTCACTTTCCTTCGTCTATGGTCATGGTCATTGAGGAAGGTTCGTATTCATGGTCAACAACGCGGGTCCTTACCACCTCTTTGTAAACGAACGCAGACTTCCTCGGCGTGCGTGTCCTAGCCGGGTCTTCGAAATCAACCTCGTAGAGTCCGAAACGTTCACTGGAAGAAAAAGTATGTTTATAATAACAAGTAACAGAGTTTCTTCAATAAACTATTATATAACAACTGTTTAGTCTCGCTTTGATTCCTATGATCTTATATGGAGGTGCACACTACTCGATTTTTAGTTGTGTAAGAAAACAGAATTGGCTGTGAAACAATCGACACTCTCAGAACAGTTGTGCGATTGTTTTGTCAAAAGTATGCGCTCTAAATTTTGCCCAATTCTGGTCATCGCCAGGACTATATAGATCGACTAGCTTTCGCCCACGATCCCGTCTGCGTGGATTAAAAAAAAAACAAAATTGAGTAGCCTATGTGTTCTTCCAGACTATTCTCTACATCTATACCAAAATTCATCAAAATCCGTTCAGCCGTTTAGGCTACAAACTCTAACAAACAGCCATCTAAACCTTGCATTTATAATATTAGTATGATAGTTGTTATGATGAAAGTTTAGATGGATGGATGGACGGATGTTTGTTAGAGTTTGTAACCTAAACTGCTGAACGGATTTCAATGAAATTTGACTTAGATGTAGAGGTTAGTCTAAAAGAACATATAGGCTACTTGGTTTTGTTTTTTTAATACCACCCAGACGGAGTCGCGGGCGAAAACTAGTATGTATAAAGCTAAGATAGTGATATGCCTCATAGAGTTTGAATAATTAAGAAGAGAAACTCACGTATATCCTTGCATCCATTCGAAGTTATCCATCAAACTCCAGGCCATGTATCCTTTAAGGTTGACACCAGCGTCCAACGCGTCTAGAACATTCTCCAACGCGGCGCGATAGTACCGCACTCTATCGTCATCTACCAGACCAGCTTCCAGTCTAGTAGACCATCCGTTCTCGGTTATGTATATTACTGGATTGTTGTATTTCTCTTTTATAAGCAGTAAAACGTTTAGAAGACTATCAGGCATTTGCTGAAAAAAAAATACTGTTGAGAGAAATTTCATTAATTCAAAACAAAATACTAAAGACCGATAAGAATTATTTCAATAGTTCCGTAAAGCAGAGTACAAAATCACGTTCGCTGTATAAATATGATGTTTTTTTATTGATATTCCAAACATTAAACCGGTGGAACTACTTAAATCTTATCAAATATTAATAAAAAACATCGAAGAAGTCTTTATTTTATTAAAAACTAGCTTTAAGTAACTGGTAGCCTGTGTTCTTTCTAGACTATTCTTTACATCTATGCCAAATTTCTTCAATCCGTTAAGCAATCAAGGCTAGAAACTCTAACAAACGTCTAAACTGTCTTAATTATAGTTAATACTAGCTTTCGCCCGCGATTTCGTCTGCGTGGAATTAAAAAACAAAAGAAAGTAGCCTACGTGTTCTTCCAGACTATCCTCTTCATCTATCCCATAATCGAGATCCATTCAGTTTAGGCTACAAACTCTAACATCCATCCATCTGAACTTTCGCATTTATTAGTAAACTAGCTTTCGCCCGCGACTCAGTCTGCGTGACATTTAAAAAACAAAAGAAAGTAGCCTTTGTATTCTTCCAAACTATCCACTACATCTAAGTCAAATTTCATCGAGATCCGTTAAGCCGTTTAGGCTACTAATTGTAACAAACATCCATCCGTCCATCCATCCATCCATCCATCCATCCATCCATCCATCCATCCATTTAAACTTTTGCATTTATAATATTAGTAAGAAATAAAATTATAACCTTACCTTTAACCAGACTGAGGCTGCTGCTGGCCAGTCGCTAGACACGGAGGTTCCCACATTAATATCATCGTGCATCGAAGGTACAGGGTGTTCCTGTAGGTTTTCAGTACCAGAAACATAAACGCCAGTATAATGGTTAATACCAAAGAAATCGTACGCGCCTCTCATGAATTCAATCTCTTCTTGAGTAAACTCCGGCATACGAGACTTCGAGTAACCTTGTTCTATGCTCTTTTGGTTGACAACTTCCGTCAACTCTTTAGGGAATCCACCGCTCTCTGAGAAAATCGGCTCGGAATAGATGCCCCACTGGAAAAGACCAAATTTAAGTAATAGGTACAATAGCGGGCACATTTGACTAAAACGGTTGTGCGATTGTCGATTGTTTCGCAGCCAATTCAACTGTTTAGTTGCACAACTAAAAATCGAGTAGTCTGCGCCTACATACACTGCCAGCCAAAAGTTTGAGACCACCTTGAAAAACAATGCCCATTTATGGCATAGTCATTGTGTAAAAGATAAGAGAAATGGTGTTTAGACATTCAAAATGATTAGTAGATTACACAGGTGTTCATATTGTTATGTTATACGCAGATTTAAAATATTTTGCTAATAATAACCTGTGTACAAAGTGGTCTTAAACTTTTGGCCGGCAGTGTATAAGCTCGTAGGAATCCAAGCGAGACTAAACAGTTATGCCATAGATTAATCAAAAGTGTACGCTTTTACAGAAGGAATAAAATTAAAACTAATTAAAAATAGAATTTAGGTTAGATTTTTGAAACACTTACATCAGCTTGTCTCATCAACTCGGTTGCAAATTCATCTTCCTTTGAATCAGTTAAAGGCTCACTCCAGCCCACCGAGTAAGTAATTCCACAAACACCATCATCTCCAGCAAACTCCTTTTTATATAGATGATATGCATTAGCATGTGCTAGAACTAAGTGTTTCGCGCACAAATATGCCCCAATTCCAGTAGCATTTAGCATCGGTGCCATAGTCACTGTATCATAACCTTGGTAACACACTTCTCTAGGCTCGTTAAACGTGATCCAATATTTAACTCGATCACCGAATAGATCAAAAACTACACGGGAATAATCTTCAAACCATTGCGGGAAGAGAGGGTTGAGAAAACCTCCTAAATCTTGCAATTTTTGAGGTAAATCCCAATGGTAGAGTGTTATCATTGGTTTGATGTTGTATTTCACCATTTCATCGATGTAATTATTGTAGAATTGTACACCAGCGTCGTTGATTCTGTTTGAGAAACCGTCGGGGAGAATCCTAGGCCAAGATAATGAGAATCTGTAAGCATCTAGACCAAGTTCCCTCATCATTTCGACGTCTCTCTTGTAGTTGTTATAAGTGTCGGCTGCGATATCACCATTGCTTTGGTCTTTGATTACAGTTGGGTTAGTGTGGGTCATACGATCCCAGATGTTTTCGCCTTTGCCTGTTAAAAAGTAGACTTATAAATATTAGGAGTTACCAAAGTCGTAGAGGATCAAAAGCCAATAGGACCCATCACACTTACAGTCTTTATAATACGTTAAGAGCGAGCACACAGCTTTGACTAAACTATCAAACTGTTGTGTGTTTGTCGATTGTTTCGCAGCCAATGCAACTGTTTATAACCTCATAGGAATCAAAGCGCGACTAAACAGTTGTGTAATAGTTGAGTCAAAGGAGTGCGTAGACCCATCCAGTTCAGGATACACTGGTCGATTAAATATCGTAAATGCTATAGATTTATATAGTTAAAACTAGGGCTGTCACAAATAAAAGCTCTAACTGGGGATGGCCAGAGTTATGTTTTGAAACTCGGAGCGTCAGCTTTAGAATAGCTAGAAATAAGAGGGTCATTCATACTAATATTATAAATGCAAAAGTTTAGATGGATAGATGTTTGTTAGAGTTTGTAGCCAAAACGGTTGAACGGATTTCGATGAAATTTGGTATAGATGTAGAGAATAGTCTGGAAGAACACATAGGCTAATAACTTTTGTTTTTTTATTCTATGCGGACGGAGTCGCGGGCGACAGCTAGTAGACAATATAACTCACCATCAGCATCCCAACCTCCTTCTATTTGATAAGACGCGGTCGCGGTACCGAATATGAAGTCGTCTGGAAACTTCCTCTGCTGCCTTGTTGTGAACGCATTGCTGCCAATGGCTAGCAGACTGAAATTTGACGTAAATCGTACGTTAATTACGGTATAGTAGCTTAGGTATACGATGACGTAGTTAAAGCCATCTTGAGGGTAACAATATGAATTGACGTTCTTAATTTCTTAAAAAGGTTAACAGATTTAAGAACTTTTAAGGTGTTTAGCTAGTCATAGGTTAGGTCCGAAGAATCAATAGAAATTCTATATGTTTATTTAATTGTTTTATATATGTAATTAAATAATATTGTTATTACTTTGGTATAAATATTTAATACTAGCTTTCGCTCGCGACTCCGCCCGCGCGGAATAAAAAAAATAAAAGCAAGTAGACTATGTGTTATTCCAAACTATCCTGTACATCTATGCAAAATTTCATCAAGATCCCTTCAGCCGTTTAGGCTACAAACTCTAACAAACATCCATCCATCCATCTAAACTTTTACATTTATAATATTAGTAAGATTAGTAAGATAAGCAATTTATTACTACAAAATGTTTGTTTTTTTTTTACATCCATCTATACTAGTCTATCATCATCTCCCCTGCCTTATCCTACTCCCGTAGGTTCGGCGCACCGGGTTTTCGTCCTCCAAAGCATTCTATCATCCGTCATCTCAGTCATCACTCCCTTCTTGATCATATCACCTTTCACGCAATCCATCCATCTCTTTCTAGGTCTACCTCTACCGATGTACCCCTCCACATTCATAACTAACATCCTTCTTGTTACTTGCGATTCATCCCTTCTCATAACATGCCCATACCACTCTAACCTTTTACTCCTTATTTTCTCAACCACTGGGGCTACTCTAGAACTTCCTCTAATATACTCATCTATACTAGTCTATACTAAATTATAAAGAGGAAAGATTTATATTTTTGTATGTATTGAAATAACTCAAAAAATACTGGGTTGATTTTAAAAATTCTTTCAACATTAGAAAGCTACGTTATCGCAAAGTAACAAAGGTCTTTTTTATTATATTTTTTAATTTCACTCGCGCAAAGTAAAGCAACAGCTTATTTATATGCGTAGTTAAATAATATTGTTATTACTCCGGTATTTATTATATGCAATTTATTAATATTTTTCCTTCTATCCATTAGTAGATAAGATGTATTATTAATTCCGGTATAAAATCGTATACAAACATACCATATGAACACCAGCCACTTCATCTTTGAGAATTCGACTTGTTACATAATTTTTTGTTACGTCCGCTTTTATAATACTATCGCGGGAGGTTAGAGATCGTTGAGGATTACTTAGAGATATTTATCAATTTCGTATCAAAAGATATACTTAAAAAAACATGTCAATCAACAAGCTTACGTCCGTGACTTTGAATTTGTAATCGTGAGTTTTCACTACTGAATAACTTGGTCAAAAACATTGAGCCTTACCATAAAAAAAACCGACTTCCAAACAAAATACTGTTCCTTCTTTTGGAAAGTCGGTCTAAAAATAAGGCATTGTTTAAAATACTGTTACATCATACTATATAAATGCGGAAATTTAGATGGATGTTTGTTAGAGTTTGTAGCCTAAACGATTGAACGGATTTCGATGAAATTTGGCATGGATGTAGAGGATAGTCGGGAAGAACACAAGCTACTTTTTTTTAATGCCACGCGGAAGGTGTCGCGAGCGAAAGCCAGTATTAAATAAAATACACACATCAACCGCGACTTTTTTTTGTTCTTGACTACTTTCTTGTTCTACGCTTTTCGAACAAGGATGGGAAGGGATGATGTATTGGGGATGGAACGCATAGGTAGGGGATATACCCTTTTTCTAATCCCGTCTGTAGAATAAAGGTAGGTAGTAACGCATCTGCAAATTCGAATGTTTACAGGCAGCGGTCGCTTCTCGTTTTTGGAGAAATCCGTTTACCATATGCTATTTTTTCACTTTACATAAAATGGGAAAACTACAATGTCATCCATTTTATTTAAAATATTAACATCTGTGTTACTATAACAGTTTAGAGTTTCCTCTCAAATTTTACTGGAATATTCCACAGTCTGGTAAGATTTCTTAAATCTTAGGTTTCATGAGTTTGCATTTTCGAGCAACCTGAACAAATATAGGTACAAAACTATGTTAGTATAGTGTTGTGTGATCTATGGTATTGTTGTCTCTATACCAACATTAAGAGGCAAGATGTGTATTTTTGTATGCAACGGATAAGCTCAAAAACTACTGATCCGATAACAAAAATTCTTTCACCATAAGAAAGCTACATTATTATTGAGTAACAAAGGCTACACTTAGTGCTAGATTATTTTTTGCGACGGATAGTATAAAAATGTGTGACTAGTCTACAGTTTTACTATTTCTATTTTATCCTATTTTCCTTTCCTTCATCCTATTTTATATTCGATTTTTATTTAGTGAAATTATAAACCGTAAGTTTCTTGTCAATAGGAATTAGGAGCCAATTAGGAACGTAGGCTCTCGGTTTCTTTGTTATATAAATACATCTAAACTAATTTAATTTCGTAAAGCTTTTTTATTCGTAAAAAATAAACAAAATTTAATCGTTTAAAAAACATTTATTTTTTGTATTAATCTATGACTTATTTTCCGTCGTCGATGGTCATCGTGCGTGTCTCTGGTTCGTATTCATGATCTATGACGCGGGTCTTTATAATCTGTTTGTAGACGAAGGCGGATTTGCGCGGCGTGCGAGTGCGCGCGGGATCCTCGAAATCAACCTCGTACAGACCGAAGCGTTCTCTGTAACAAAAATATTAATCAAACCATTTTGAGACAAGATAACACATATAGAATATAGACAACATTTGAAACTAACAAAAAAAAGTGTTATAAATTAAATTGCGTTATTTAAAATTCAATACGAAATGTGACATTTAGAGAGAACGAGTTACACACTATCATAAAACTGCTTCCTTGTTAGTTTATTAAAGAAATCAACTAAGTAATTAAGGAATTAATAATAAAATAAATACTCACGTGTAACCTTCCATCCATTCGAAATTATCCATGAGACTCCAAGCCATGTACCCTTTAAGAGTTATTCCAGCGTCCAAAACGTCAAGCACACTCTCAAGGGCCGCCCTATAGTACGTAATCCTGTCATCATCCTCTAAACCTTCTTCCAATCGAGTAGACCAACCATTCTCGGTAATATAGAATACAGGGCTGTTGTATTTGTTGTTCAAGTACGTAAGCGCGTTCAGAATACTGTCTGGTGCTAGCTAGAAGACAAAAAAGTTTAATTGTAAAATGTCACAGAGACAAAACACTGAGGATAAAATTCTATTCAATCTAGGCTCTTTGTATATGATGTCCTGGTACTTTTTTGTATTTAGTATACTTACTGTCAACCATTTAGACGCAGATTTAGGCCAGTCGTCTGGTACTGATGTAACAGCCCCAGCGTCACCATACAATGAAGGTACAATGAAGTCATTGTCTTTAGCATCGGATACCAAAAACGCAGTGTAATGGTTCACGCCAAAGAAATCAGTTGCGCCTCTAACGAACTCCCTCTCTTCATCAGTAAACTCAGGCATACGCGATCTAGGGTAGCCTTGTTCCAAACTCATTTGAGCGACTTTCTCTGATAACTCTTTAGGGAAACCACCTTCCGCGGAGAATATTGGCTCGGCATAAATACCCCACTGTAAGTAACATTAATACTTATTTTAATCTTACTAATAATATCAATGTTAAATGTATGGATGGATGAATATTTGTTAGAGTTTGTAGCCTAAACGGCTGAACGGATATCAATGAAATTTGGTATAGGTGATAGTCCGGAAGATCACATAGTTACTTACTGTTAGGAATAAAATTAGTACCGTGCTATAGAATTGGCGCAACTCTAGATTTTCGGCATAAACGTCACGTCCCTAGCTGACAGCTGACAGCTGTCAATGTCACTAGAAGTATGGATAGATTGTCGCGTAACTTGAGTCTTAACGAGAAGTATTGCTCTGAGTTAAAAGCGACAGTATCAATTAAATAATTTGTCTAATATTACTCACTTTGGTTCTTTTTATACCACGCGGACGGAGTCGCGGGTGAAAGCTAGTCAGAAATAAAATCTAGAATCTAAAAACAACGTTTAACAGTTCCAAAACTCTAAAGAAGTATTAAGAGAGTGAATTAGGTCATGCAGAGTTTTAGGAACCGTTTTTGCCTTTACCTCAGCTTGTCTGTACAATTCTGCAGCAATTTTATCTTCTTCTGAATCAGTGAGGGGCGGGAACCAGTTCACACTAATAGTGATACCGCACTGACCACCCTGGGTCGGAGCGAAGTCATTCTTGTAAGCGTAATATGCCTTAGCGTGAGCCAGCACTAGACTCTTAGCACAAAGGTACGCACCAATACCAGTTGCATTTAGAATCGGGGCTTTTGTTGTTGAATCATAACCTTCATAGCAGATCTCTCTAGGTTCGTTAAACGTAATCCAATGTTTGACTCTATCACCGAAGTGATCATATACAACTCTTGCGTAATCTTCAAACCATTCAGGGAAAAGTGGGTTGACGAAACCACCCAAATCTTGCAACTTTTGAGGTAAATCCCAATGGTATAAGGTCACCATTGGTGTGATGCCGTATTTAAGCATTTCATCGATGTAATTATTGTAAAAAGCAACACCTGCTTCGCTGACTTTGTTGGACAGACCATTTGGTAATATTCTTGACCAGGACAATGAGAATCTGTAGGCATCTAACCCAAGTTCCCTCATCATTTCAACATCTCTCTTATAATTGTTATAGGAGTCAGCTCCGACATCGCCATTGCTCAGGTCTTTGATGACAGTCGGATTGGTGTGGGTCATACGGTCCCAGATGTTCTCGCCTTTATCTAAAAATTACATTCGAATTTAGACTTTAAACCATTGTAAAAACATTAGTAGATTTGATTAAGTTTACCATCAGCATTCCATCCTCCTTCTATTTGATATGAAGCTGTGGCTGTCCCGAAGAGGAAGTCATCAGGGAACTTTCTTTCTTGCCTCGTAGCTGCATTACAGCTTACAAGAAATCTGTAACAGTTTTTCTATTATTCCCATGCGTGATTGAAGAAATACTTCATTAATAAGTTATATGGCTATCTTATGTCCAGGTCATTGTATAATACTTACCCTAAAAATACTAGTAGCTTCATTTTTATTTTTATCCTTACATAACAATCCGTGGTGGGTATTTATACCATTTGAGATGATTTATCTCTAACGTCCGAGATACGTTAAGCGGGCCACTTGAAATGGTTATCTCAGACACTCGGTCCAACCGGCTATAAAATTGATTACGTTATTCTGCAACTGAATAAATAAATACGCTTCTATTATGTATTAAAGTCAGATTAATTATTTTACTTAAGATGTTTCGAATTTTAGGTATGTGGATGGATGAATGGATGTTAATACGTATCTCCAAAAGAGATCTTACTGTTGACAAAGATGTAGAACATAATCTGAAAGAGCACATAGACCACCATTTGTTTTAATTCCATGCGGATAAAATCACAGGCGACAGTTAGTATGCGTAATTATTTTACTTAAGATTCCACATGCATTCAAAGAAATAATTTGCACTCTCGGATTCAAGATTTAATATTGATAAACTGATTTATCTCGGTTACAGAATAAACCACGTGTTTATTTGTAAATCTTTAGGACCTTTTGCAGCATTTGCCATTTAACAGATAGATGTATGAACACGTTTCTTGGCATTGGCACGATTGCTATCGAAAAACGACCACCAATTGCTTATTATTATTTCGTGAATATTTTGTATTTTTGATGTTCTTTATCTAGATTTTAATAGAAAATAGAGTGTCAAAATCATTACTTTCATTTATAATAAAGAAAACATTTAGTTCTTCTATCGATATACCATAAATAACTAAAAACAACATTATTATTTAAAATTAGCGGCAGGTGTGGG
>NW_013526582.1:1258293-1262567 GCF_000836215.1 Papilio polytes | reverse complement strand
AGAAATATGTTTCAAGTTGGTAGCACTGAAAATTCTTTAGTGACATACTCTTTGTTACTGTCAATTGTCAATGTCACTGGCTTAGTAACAAAATATAAACAAATAAAGGTTTCAAATATTTAATTTAATAAAACAATTATCTCAATCTAAATGAAATGTTCCAATATTAATTAAGTTAAGTTATTTATTTAATAAGGAAAAAAAATTGTACATCATCATGGTTGGATCGTTGATGCTATGGAAGTTAATGCATTGTAAACGTTTCAAGAGATCTTCAAGGAACAATAAGAAAGGAAAGAATTTCGATATCCCTGTATCTTCTACAGATCCTTTAATTACTCCGAAAATAGAAGTAACCGAGGTAAGCAATACGTGTAGAGTTTGTCTTAAAAATGGTGAGATTCCAATATATGACGATAATCGTACACAAGATATTTCTGAAGCATTAATTAACTTCGGCGGTATAGAAATAACACCTGACGATGAATATCCAAAATTTCTATGCGAATCTTGCTATTCACTTTTACGAGGCGCTATTTTATTTAGAAAAACCGCTCAAGATTCCGATCAAATATTACGATGTCCTCAGAAAGAATCTGATAATGAAAGCATTAATGTAACAGACACATCTTTTGAATACGATATAAAGGAGAAACAGCGAAAAAAGTACATTTGCAAGAAATGCGATATCGATTTCGATACATTTACAGAATATAGTGAACACAGATTATCACAAGAGCATGAAAATTTGAGGCATACATGTCCGGTATGCAAGAATTCCTACAGTTCGTTATACTTTAAGAAACATATGGCTATACATACATTAGACTCATCATATGTATGTGATATTTGTGGTAAAAAGTTTATAGTAAAAGGTTTATTTACTCGTCATAGACAGACTCATTTCAACAACTTTCCGTACAGTTGTTCTTTATGTCCATATAAAGGTAGATTTAAAGAATCATTGAAGATGCATATGAGACACCATACTGGAGAAAAGCCTTACCAATGTACACATTGTCCTAGCAAATTTGTGAACAAAAGTAATTTAAATAAACACATGTTGATACATAAAGATGGTTTTGATTTTAATTGTGAGAATTGTGGTAGGGGATTTAATTACAAAAGATCTCTTGAACAACATATAAAAGTTGATCATAATGGTGTAAAAGACCATATTTGTAATTTATGTGGAAAAGCATTTGGGTATAGGAAGCAAATGATGAAACATCAATTAAGAGTTCATAAACGAGAGAAATTTAAAAGCGGCAGAATGCCGTTGTATCTCCAAATAGAAAATAAAGAACAATTACAAAATTAGACAAATAGAAGACCTTTAGAATAGTAAATAGATATGAAATCAATTGAAAAACTAAGTTAAATCTTCATGCAAATTGTACAGGTTTTTTTAAATACCTGCACGAACAGATTTTTCAAGATTTGGAACAGACATAGACTTGGATGAACATAGACTATAAGTAGTCTATATTATTAAGTAAAACTTAACTTAGGGCCTGTCCCACTACTCGCTGAGAGGCTCAGATAGCTTAAAAATGTTGACCATCAGAAACATAATCTGTTATTTTCATCACACTTTACATGTTGGATTGTTATCAGACACTTTACAATTTGGTAGGCCAGGCCCTTAGTAAGCTAAGTTTAAATAAATTCCATGCCGATGAAGTCACAGGTGCAAGTGTTTATTATATACAAATTATATTGTTCATATATATAGTTAAGTTATAGTTAATTATTTCACTGTATAACATATTTTCTATAATCAATGTTTATGAATATAGATTTAAAGCAGAAAGTGTTTATATTGTAGTTCCAATCCATCTGGACAAATAATTTAAGTTAAGAAACCATTATTTTGTAATCTATAATAATATTATAAAGATGAAAGATTTTAGAAATTCTTTCACCGTTAAAAAGGTTTTTTATCTGTGACATGTTTATTTCTATTTTTAAAATTTCACACAAGCAAAGTCGCCAGCAAGTTAGTTATAGATAAACCACAATCAGCATATGGTTTCTGGTTGGGTTTTACGTTTTTGGTTGCAGTAATTATTGTTACAAAACCAGCTACATATAAACTATACAACTGTACATAACTAGATATGAATAAATTATTATAAAATGAGATAAATGCAGTTAACATTTGTAGAAATTTCTATTTTGTTGTAAAAAGGAAAGATTTGTAATTCTCGTATGTAATAATAAACTCAAAAAAACTATATATCGATTTTATTCTATCACCATTAGAAGTTATGTTATTACTAACATGGGTTATATTCTTCTTTTGTTTATGAGCAAACGATGACGCGAGTAAAACCTAGTATTTAATAAGTATTATCCTTTTGTTTGAAAAAGGGAGTAAATAAAAAAGACATTTAATTCTATTATTTATTCATGTCTTACATACTTAAATAGTAAGTGAAGTTTACGTCAAAACATTAACTTAAGTTATTATTGCCAGCTACCACTGCTCGTATTACCATAGCCATCATTACCTTGGTATCCACTTGTATTACCATAATTGTTATTACCAAAGCCGCTTTGATTATTAAATCCGTTTCCATAGGAATTACCTTGGTTACCAAAACTGTTAAATCCTCCTCTATTGCTGAAACCACCTCTATTTCCGAAACCTCCTCTATTTCCGAAACCACCTCTATTTCCGAAACCTCCCCGATTCCCGAAACCTCCACGATTGCCGAATCCTCCCCTGTTGTTGAAACCTCTATTTCCGAAGCTGCTTTGATTGCCAAACCCTCCCCTATTGCCGAAACCACCTTGATCTCCGAAACTCCCACTACCAAAGTTCCCTCTGTAACTATTCGTGCCCCAACCTCTGGTGCCCCTCTTTGCCGCATCCGTTCTAAATGTGGGCGCGCTCACGTCTCGTTGTATGTTATAATCACCCGCATCAAATACACAAAGTGATTTAATACAATGTAATACCTGAAATAGAGAATGTTTCCATATTTAATTTACTAATCTCATGGGAAAGTTTAGATGGATGGATGTTAGAGTTTGTAGCGTGAACGGCGGGATTTCGATGAAATTCGGTATAGAACACATAGGCTACTCACTTTTTTTATATTCTACGCAGGCGAAAGCTGATACTATTATAAAGAATAGATTTGTATTTTTGTATATATAAAAATAAAAAACTATTAGGCAGATTCAAAAACGTCTTTCACCAGTTTTATGTTCAGTGTGTGTAATGTTTTTTTTATTATTTTTAATTTCACGTATGAAGTTGCGAGCTACAGTTATATATAAATGCGATAGTTTAGATGGATGGATGTTAGTTTGCCTAAACTGCTGAACGAATCTTGATGAAATTTGTCATAGATGTAGAGGATAGTCTGGAACACATGGCTACTTACTTATATTTTTTAATATAGTAGTAAGATTTATCGTTGGAATATCTTTTGAGAATATAGTTATCGTATATGGGTGCAAGGAAGTTGAAATTTCCTCATATGTATTTGCTTTTAGATTACTTTTTTTATTATTTTTATTTTTCTACACACATGTAATTTTACAATGCTCCGATAAACAAATTAGACAGATTCAAAGTCACAATTTTAATCACGAGACCGAGGAAGAAAAGTTCCATAGCGATTGGATACTTTGGGTATAACTGCTGCCTATGCAAAGTATAACTGCCTTTTACTAAGTTACCTTTTTCTCAACATTAGAGAATTCCAGTGCAGCATCAGGAGTAGCCGCAGCTCTTTCTACCAGTTGTTCCACAGCCGGTCTGAGAGCTACTATAAGGGCAGCTGTACGCGGACTCATATTGAAGTTTAACCAATTATCTAAACGGACAACATTGTCCACCTGAAATATAACAATTTGAAATAATTTGACGTTAATTCTAAGAAAATTAAAGAAATTTGACTGACATAATCCAATACCGCTTACAAATTGTCGAATTTGAGGCAAGGTGAAACAAAATTTGTCCCTTGGCATGGACTAAAGGCTAAAAAGGGGATTCTTATATCATACTGTAGCTTCACTAATGTTATAAATTTACTAATTATAACATTAGTGAAGCTATATTATTATAAATGCGAAAGTTTAGATGGATGGATGGATGGATGTTTGTTAGAGTTTGTAGCCTAAACTGCTGAACGGATCTCGATGAAATTTGGTATAGATGTAGAGTATAGTCTGGAAGAAAAGAAAGGAGAGTAAACAGCTACCTATTAAGCTAGCTCGTACCACCTTTCGACTGCATCGTCACCTCCTTTAGGTGGGAT